>NW_007837125.1:0-734 GCF_000696425.1 Galeopterus variegatus
TCAAACTTGTTGGCATATAGTTGTTTATAGTAGTCTCAGATGATTCCTTGTATTTCAGATGAATCAGTTGTAAAATCACCTTCTTCATTTCTAATTTTTGTTATTTGGATCTTCTCTCTTTCTTTTTTTGTTAGCCATGCTAATGGTTTGTCAATTATATTTATCTTTTCAGAAAACCAACTTTTTGTTTCGTTGATCTTTTGTATTGTTTTTGGGTTTCAATTTTGTTAAGTTCTGTTCTGATCTTGATGATTTGTTTCCGTCTGCTAACTTTAGGTTTGGATTGTTCTTGTTTTTCTAGTTCTTTAAGGTGCAGAGTTAGGTTATTCACTTGCCATCTTTCCATTCTTCTGAGGTGAGAATTTAATGTGATAAATTTCCCCCTTAATACTGCTTTTGCAGTAATTTAATGTGATAAATTTCCCCCTTAGTATGGCTTTTGCAGTATCCCACAGGTTTTGGTATCATGTATCATTATTTTCATTAGTTTCAATAATATTTTTTTATTTCGTGGTTGATTTCTTCTTGGACCCATAAGTCATTAAGTAGAATGCTGTTTAATTTCCATGTTTTTGTATACTTTCCAGAATTTCATTTGTTATTAAATTCTAGTTTTAATCCATTATGGTCTCAGAAAATACATGAGAGAATTCCAATTTTTTTGAATTTGTTAAGACTTGATTTGTGACCTAATATGAGATCTATCCTGGAGAATGATCCATGTGCTGATGAGA
>NW_007837126.1:0-734 GCF_000696425.1 Galeopterus variegatus
CCCCCAAAATTCACGTATTGAAATCCTAACCCCCAAGGTAATGGTATTAGAAGGGAAGGGAAGGTGCCCTTTGGGAGGTGATGAGGTCATGAGGTCTCTGCTCAAAGGATTAGTGCCCCTATAAAAGAGGCCAGAGAGAGCTCCCTGGCCCCTTCCCCTACATGGGGACACGGCAGTCTGCAGCCCGGAGGAGGATCTCACCAGAACCTGACCGTACCGGCACCCTCATCTAGGACTTCAGCCTCCAGAACTGTGAGAAACACATTGCTATTGTTAATAAGCCACCCCATTATGGAATTCTGTTATAACAGCCCGAATGTACTAAGATGCGTGCTAATCCATGGCCTTTTCCTGCCACTCACTCAGAATTTGCTTTACTGTTTCTTAACTCTTTCAAATATTTCGTGTTGGTTTTCCCCCAAAAATGTAACAGGCTTTTAAGAAACACTTTAATGAATTAATGAGAGGCTTTGGGCAAGTCACTTGACTTCCCTGGGTCTTTTCAAGTATAAAAAGGATGAGGATTTCTGTTCCTCCTTCTAGGCCTCACAGCCAACAGTTCTGTGTAGCTGACCTAATAATGCAAACTTTCAATCACTCAAACAAACACAAAACCTTCTATTGGTTCTAAAGCAGAAACATCCCTCGTAATATAAGCCAAGTGACCTGCATGTCCTGGCTCTGTCAGACTGTTTCCATTTGCTCCTGTAGTTCCCCCCTCCCCACTGCTCCCT
>NW_007837127.1:0-734 GCF_000696425.1 Galeopterus variegatus
TAAGGTTTGAATAATTCGATGTGATTCAATGAAATAAACATCTGTGGATTTTGCCTGTGTGCCAGGCTTCATACTGGGGTTGGGGAAAGAACTCAGTCTTGGTCCTCGTCCGGTGGGGCTCAGACATGAAGACAGGGACAGACCTGGATGCAGAGGATTACAGTGTAGGGGGACATGTACTCAACTAGAGGCATGTTTAAGTTGCTACGAGGTCAAGGCAGGGGCTCTGTGGGAGTCTGAGACTGGGTGAGGAATCAGAGAAGTCTGCATGGATATGGTAACACTTGAATTGGATTTTGATATATGAGTAGGAATTTTCTAGCTATACAGGATGTGGGTGCGGAGTCTGAGTAAGCACACCATGGGCACCTTAGACATGTGCTTGGTGATTTCTCTTAAGTTATTTTGAATCTTCATCACAAGCCTACAAAGTAGGTGTCTGTTTACCCATTTACAGTGAGGCAACAGAGGCTCAGAGAGGGACTGGGGTTTTTCAAGGTGACAGATTACTAGTTGGCAGCATTTGAATTCCAGCTCAGCCTGTCTGACTCCAGAGCTCCTTGCAGGCTGAAGGAACAGCAGATGCCAAAGCATAGCATGGTGAGAACAAGCACTGGGTGGGGCTGACTCACCCGCCACATGTGTAGGAAGGGACAGGCTGGTGAGATGGGCCGGGCAGGGGACACAGGAGAGTCCCCTGCTGCTCCCAGGGGTTGGACTCTTCCTTATAGGTC
>NW_007837128.1:0-734 GCF_000696425.1 Galeopterus variegatus
TGTTTCTGCTGAATGGCCAAGTATGGAAATCACTGTACTGAAATGGTTGGCCCCTCCCGCCGATCACAAATTTTAAATGCTTTTTGTAGTCTCTCCCCCACCCGTCCCCTTTTTCTGTACTCTCTCCTAATACATGAACAAGGTAGCTTCTTACTGATTAGAGCAGAAGTCAGCAAACCACAACCCGAGAGCCAAATCCAGACTACCGCATGATTTTTATTATGAATAAAGTTTTATTGGAACACAGCCATGCCCATGCATTTAGAATTTTCTATGGCTGCTTTCAAGCAACACTGGCAGAGTTAGTAGTTGTGACAAAAACCTTATGGCCCACAAAGCCTAAAACATTTACCACCTAGCCCTTTACAGAAAGTTTGTCGATCCCTGAAGTAGAGCTTCATTTTAGCATTACAAAATACTTTCTGCAAGACCATGCATAGGCTTTAGCTATAATTCCTTCACGTTTTTCCTCATCCATAATATGATATAAAGCAAAGCTTGAAAAACGCTTCAAGACTTGCCAACAAAATTGTATATGAGAAACTTGGCGTGTTTTAGGGTTGAATAAACTATGCTTTTTAATACCACCGTCTTGAATATCCACAGTGATTGACTGATCAGTGATTAGTTCCTTGGTTTTCAAGTCAGTATGATAGGTTTCGGGGGGTTGTTTGCTTTTTAAAAGAAAGAAAAACCAAAAAACCCTAGAGTTTAGAAAACCGATAGGTCAAATC
>NW_007837129.1:0-734 GCF_000696425.1 Galeopterus variegatus
ATAAGAACAGCCTAAATATTATTTCTTAAATTTAGAATAAATTCCTTTTGCTCTCAGCCTCAAATATGGGGAGCATGAGTCTGTCAAACTCTGAAATGGAAGGAGTGAAGAAGGCAAAGTATTTTTCAGGTTAGGAGAGAAAGGATCTAATCAAGGATTGCAAATCCTGGGAGTATCTAGGATTTTAGACAGAGACTTGGGGAGCTTCTACAGTCTGTAGACCAAATTGACAGTTTTGATATGTTTCAGAGCTCTACAATAATTGTGAAATTGATATTCAATTTGTCAATTTCTGCTGCTAAGATGGAGCAGCCCATTTCTTCACCTTGGAATGTTAATGAAAAATTCTTACATACCTGGATTCTTCACTCACATTGGTTTGTGTAGGTTTAACTCAGCTTAAAATCTTTATCATCTGCTGATTTTGAAGGGCTAGGAACTGATTCAAATCTTTGACTGATTGCCCTTTTCTTTTCCACTTGCTTTCTAGCCTCTTTAATCCTTAGAATGCTTTCTATCATAATCTGTCAAACTTTATCTTTCAAATATGGAAGTCCAGATAGACATTATGAATCTGGGGTTGTTTTCTTTGTATCAATTTTTAGTGATGTCTGTCTGCTTTTCAGTGATGACAGAAATTCTATGTATGGGATCAATGGTTTTAATTCACATTCTATAGAAGTAGCTCTCATATTACTTAGTTCTAAGCTTTTTCCCCAAAGTCTTTTTTTTTT
>NW_007837130.1:0-734 GCF_000696425.1 Galeopterus variegatus
ATAAAGACTTTGATATCAAGGATGGGGGATGAGAAATTTGATCAGATATCAAGGGGGGGGGGGAGATTCTCGCTAAACTGACTGAGCAAAATTCTTGCCAAAATGGCTCAGCAAGGAGAAACATGGAAGGCCAAGGTTGAGGCCTAGGTGAGAAGAGGGCTCAGAGGAGATTCACTAAAATTTGGTCAAGGAGGGAGTCTTTGATAAGTCAGAAAAATGATTTGGATGTCAATCATTGATTTGTTATTTACTGACTTTGCAATTATGCAGATATGGGCAAGTCGAACTGTTCTAAGCTTCAGTTTCCCCGTATATAAAACGGAGATAATCATAATCATTCTAAAGATCCCACAGAGACTACTTGGGAATCAAAGCCAAGACCAGAAGATGAAAGCTATTAGGTAAAGTAGAAAACACTATGCACCTGTGAAAAAGTTATTCTTGCAGAGCAGAGCATAAGCCCTGGTCGAATGACCACAGTTCATGCATCTCTAGTCAGTGAGGACATAGGAGAGCAATGTTTCATCCTGTCAGCCCAGGGTATTTATAGTAGAAAAGAAGAACCATCCAGAAAACAAATTTCCAGACCACAGATGGAAGGCTAGTCAGTCTCTGAGTACTCGTGATGACCTGGATGCTTGAGAGAGCCTTATAACAATATATGATCACTGACGTTGCCACCCCATGACACCATACTTCTAACCGTAATGTATCTTAACCCAAGGTAGACATGG
>NW_007837131.1:0-734 GCF_000696425.1 Galeopterus variegatus
AAAATTACTGGGAAGATTTGTGCTATCTTTTAATTACATTTTACATAAACTTTTTGAAGTACCTCAAACTTTCTCAATACTGTTTTCATCCTCATTGTATCAATAATTAAATACGTTTAACTTAATTTAACCAAAAATCGAGTTAATGCTCATTTGCTTAATACAGAAAGGAATGTATTTGTGAGTTCATTTCTAAATTCTTTATCCGTAGTTCCATGACTAATGCGGAGTAGACAGAAAAAAAACTCTTGGGAAGTAGAATAGTATTCATGAGGTTTTATACTGGTTCTAATCTGGAAATAAAAATTGCTCTGCATCCATCAGAGAAACAACATTAAATTGCCTGTGAAGTCATCTACCTTCAGTAGCAGAAACTGAAAAAAATATGACACTGAGTTCTTGATTTAGTCACTTGGCTATCTATGTGCCATAAAACTATGAAAGATGGAGTCTGTTTTTCAAATAGGTCTCTGTTCAATGAGGGAAGAGAGTTTAAGATACAAATAATTAAAATAAGTTTGATTAATTATGAAAGAGGAATAATAGTTGACATTAACTGAGTGCTTATCGAATGTTGAATGCTATTCTGAGTGCTTTGTATTTAAACCATACAACAATATTTTGCAATGGCAATTACTACATGAATTTTAGAGATAAATAGGAAGTAACTGAAGTTAAATAACTTTCTCAAAGTGGCATAGCAAATGCTAGAGCCACAATGTAAGCAAAGAACT
>NW_007837132.1:0-734 GCF_000696425.1 Galeopterus variegatus
ACGTGGCGAAAAGTGGATGACACTGGGAAGGAAGAGACTGGGGAAAAACATGACTTGGTATTACTGAGGGAAAGTGAAAGTCTTAAGGGAAAATCTCGAGGTTTTAAAATTATGAAAAAGTTAAATAATGGAAAAAATAAGAAATTAAGTAGAAACTCTAGGAAAAACAGAAAGCTGTACAGAAATAAAATAGAACCATATATTATACTATTTGGCTCTCACGCCAACAATAATTTTATGGTCATCGTTAAGTAAAAGTGCCTTGAATTTTCAACTGTCAGGATAAAGCTTTTAGGATCAAATATGCACTACATATTTATGATTGAGAACAGAATGTAGCTGTCGTCACCTTGGCAATTTGAAATACTGATGACAATATTTGGAGGACTGAAGGTGGAGAGTGATCTGTGGGAAGAGCCAGGACAAGAACATTCTCATCACACAGAGTGGGGAGTCAAGAGATGCTGTATCTGTTGATGGGCTAAGAAATAAAGATGAAAACATGTTATTTACCATTATGAACATAACACAAGGAAAACCTAAAATGAATAGTGGTGTAACAGTGGGAGGAGATGGGGGGTGGTATAAGTGAGCTATGCCTTTATGCATCATAGGCAGGGAGTAAATGGTTAATGTATAAAGTCCCTGAAGCTATAAATAGCTGCATAAACGTACTATTTGTCAGCACAGACATATCATGGGAAGAAAAATATTAAAAATGGCTTCCTTGGGCC
>NW_007837133.1:0-734 GCF_000696425.1 Galeopterus variegatus
AGTTTTTATATATCCCAGGGAGTATGGAAGGCTGTGTTATTGCACAGAATTTGCACACACTTAAAAAATACCAGGGAGCTCCATCCTTCCCCAAGTACATACTTCTCACTGGCTGAGTAGAAAATAGAAACTGAGGCAGACCTCGAGCTTCCTGAACTTTGAAATGAATTCTCTAAACCACATGTAGATGGATGAGCAAATGGAGGCAATTGCTAAGAAGCCAAGCTTAATAAGAAAACAAAACTAAACCCAACTAAACTTAGCAGAACATCAGGAGCTGTGAACTATAGAGTAGGAAGACTCTACAGATTTAATGTAGGCAATCTACCCAATACAAATGAAAAAAAAAAAAATAGCAAAAAACAATACCCCCTTTCCACTCACCTTCTGGAGAAGAGGGATATCAATATGTAAAGTTTCTGTAGTATATTATCTTAAGTGTTCAGTTTTCAACAAAGCCTTAAAAGATACGCAAAGAAACAAGAAATTGAGACCCAAACACAGGGGTCAAAAAAATTCAATAGAAACTATTTTTGAGTGAGATGTTGAATATAGCAAAGACTTCAAATCAAGTATTACAAATATGTTCTAAGTACTAAAGGTAACATGTTTAAAGAATTAAAGAAATGACTAAAAAAATAGGGAATACTAATAATGAGATAGAAATTTCAAAAAAAGAAATCCTGAAGGTAAAATGTATAAAAAACATAAGGAAAAATTTACTAGGGCACTTA
>NW_007837134.1:0-734 GCF_000696425.1 Galeopterus variegatus
AACTTTTCAAACAGTTTAAAGTTTGGACTAACTCAGGTAGATAATCCGCAGCATCCTTCTGAGGACTTCACTGCAAATTCCTGGAATTCTCTCTTTACATCTGTTTTATCTGTTGCAATAAAAATGTGTGCTTTATTTATTAACTCAGTTTATGCAACCTTTTTCTTGATAGAAGTTATTGATTTTTACAATGCCTATTTTTCATCCTTCACCTTCACAGTTTATGACCCTGGTGTCCATGTCTATGGAGATATCATGAAAGTAACATATTTTGTAATATTTTCCTCTGGGCAAGCTAATATTTTCTTCTAATTTCTTCTATCCTCTCTTCTTACAGCATTATGGTTTTATTTTTTAGTTTCAACATTTTAATTTAAATTCTAAGATTGTTAATAATGAACTATTTTAAAAACTCAGAAAATATGCCAGAAATGAGACATCACTTAACACCATCCAGATTGAACAGATTCTTAAAACACTATATTAGTTTCCTCAAAAATTAAATGAATATATCTTAAGACATCCTCTCCCTCTCCAGAGATATTCATTATCCTAAATTTAGTGTTATTCCTATACATATTAAATTTTCTTATGTTTTCGACATTTGTCCAAGTCCATACATGCAGATTTAGCTCATTTTAACTGCTACATATTATATCACTGTTTGAAGAAATCAATTTATTCATCTGTTCTCTTGAGGGACCTTGAGATTATTCTGACTATTATTAGAAACA
>NW_007837135.1:0-734 GCF_000696425.1 Galeopterus variegatus
GGTGCTGATAACACCAAGGCCACGGGTTCGGATCCTATATAGGGATGGCCAGTTTGCTCACGGTTGAGATCCCCTTACCGGTCATCTTTTAAAAAATAAATAAATAAATAAATAAAAATGCTGGGAGGGGGCCGGCCCGGTGGCGCACTCAGTAGAGTGTGGCGCTTCGGAGCGCGGCGGCACTCCCGCCAAGGGTTCGGATCCCATATAAAGACCAGTCCACTCACTGGTTGAGCGCGGTGCGGGTGCTACACTGAGGGTTGCAATCCCGTTACCGGTCATGAAAAAAGACAAAAAAAGGAAAAAAAAAAAAATGCTGGGAGGATGAAGAGAAAAGAAAGCTCCTACACTGTTGATAGGAATGTAAATTGGTACAGCCACTATGGAAAACGGTATGGAAATTTCTCAAAAACAACCTACAAATAGAACTACTATATGATCCAACAATTCCACTACTGGGTATATATCTGAAGGAAAGGAAATCAGAATGTTGAAGGGGTACCTGCATCCCCATGTTCCATGCAGAATTATTCATAATAGCCAAAATATGGACTTAACCTCAGTGTCCATCAACTGATGATTGGCTAAGTAAAATATGGTATATATGCACAATAGAATACCAAAAAGCCATTAAAAAAATGAAATCTTATCATTCACAGCAACATGGATGAGCCTGGAGGACATTATTTTAAGCAAAATAAGCCAGGCACAGAAAGATAAAAGACCACATGTTC
>NW_007837136.1:0-734 GCF_000696425.1 Galeopterus variegatus
AGCCAGTGAGCGGGAACCGGTCTCCACATGGGATCTGAACCCTTGGCGGGAGCACCACCGCGCTCCCAAGCAGTGCACTCTACAGTGCACCACCGGGCCGGCCCATCATCATGACTTTTAAGTCTCTTTATTTTTATTTTTTAGTGGCTGGCTGGTACAGGGATCTGAACCCTTGACTTTGGTGTTATAACGCAGCGTTCTATAGGTTCCTCTCCATATCTTTCTTTTTTTTCCTCCTGCAATTTACTTCTTTTAAAAAAATCAGGTTCCCCCCACCCTTTTTTTGGTCAGGTAGAATTTCCCACAGGCTGCATTTCACTGACAGCATCCCCATGTGTTGGCAATTTTAAGGAGTCACTTCTTAAGATGCTGCCCTTCTTTCTGCCACCCCCTAAACGTTCCTTTGAGAGTAAAACTTTGCTTATTAAGCCCCCTGGCCCATGAGCTCTGGAGAGCAGGGGTCTCTCTTGTTCAGCTTTGGTCCCTGGTGTCACACCCACCACCTGGGCAGCAGGTACACTTAGTTGGTTGATGAATCAAATGACCAAAAGAACTGTGCTCTCTTTTCTTCAGATTTCTGGCATGTACACCCTTAAACTTAGCTTGCAGCATTGCATTTTGCACTACCTGTTTCTTTTTTTCCACATGTGTATTCAGTGTCTAAGGTCAGGGCAGGCCTCATATTGCTTTAAAAACATAGACTTTTTACCCCACATCCTGTAGACAATGCTCAA
>NW_007837137.1:0-734 GCF_000696425.1 Galeopterus variegatus
GTAGTCAGGTAAACATCCTCTTGTTCAAGGCTTGAAAATGCTTGGGAATACCCACTGGTCCTTGCTTTGTGAAAGGCAGTTAAAAGCTAGGAAGAGAGCCCTCCTACTATCAAAAGCATTCTCAGCTCAGGTTTGGCCAGGTGGTGTGAGTAGACACTTCTATCAGCATTTGCATGGATATCTGTCTCTGGTTGACCACAACCTTCAGAAATGTCTGGTTAGAAATTACGGCCTCATCTTGATTGTGTACAGGGGCATTAGGGAGGGTCTGGCCTATACTGAGGGAAGAGCAGGACCCCTCCCTGATGTGGCCTGTGAGGTTAACAGAGGTAAGCAGTGATGGGGGCATTAGTGGCTGGTCTGCCAACCTGGAGCTTCATGGGGGACATTGGCAGCTGGGCTGGTCAGCATTCATAGTTTCAAATGACAGGCTCTCTATTCTGTTCTGTTGGTCTATATGTCTCACTTTATGCTAATATCATACTGTTTTAATTTTTGTAGCTTTATAATATATTTTGAAATCAGGACGTGTGATGCCTCCAACTTTGTTCTTTCTTAGGATTGATTTGGCTGTTCAGTAAACAAAAGACAACAAGTATTAGCGAGTATGTGGAGAAACTGAAACATCTGTACACTGGGTGGAGCTGCAAAATGGTGCAGCTGTTAGAGAAAACAATATGGAGGTTTCTCAAAAAAATAAAATAGAACTACCATATGATCCAGCAATCTCACTA
>NW_007837138.1:0-734 GCF_000696425.1 Galeopterus variegatus
AAAAAAAAAAACACAACAGAGAGTTTGAGCAGCAGGCTAGAGCAAGCAGAAGAAAGAATTTCAGACCTCAAATATGGTCTTTTTGATATAACTCAGGCAGACAACAAAAAAAGAATTTTAAAAAATGAAGAAAATTTAAGATAGCTAGCAGACAACCTCAAGTGCACAAACATCCAAATCACTGGTATTCCAGAAGGGGACGAGAAAGGAAAAGGCACTGAAAAACCTATTCAAGGAAATAATAACAGAAAACTTCCCAGGTACAGGGAGAGACACAGACCTTCAGATCCAGGAAGCACAAAGTCCCCCAAACAAATTCAATCCAAGAAGATCCTCTCCAAGACACCTTATAGTCAAATTGGAAAAGCTCAAAGACAGAGAGAGATTTCTACAGGCAGCAAGAGAAAAGCATCAAGTCACATATATGGGAGCCCCCATAAGGCTAACAGCAGATTTCTCAACCGAAACTTTACAGGCCAGAAAAAAATGGGATGATATATTCAAAATGCCAGAAGAAAAAAATGCCAGCCAAGAATACCATACTCAGGAAGGTTATCTTTCAGAAGTGAGAAAGATATAGTGCATTTCCCAAGCAAACAAAAATTCTGCTAGTTTGCCACCAAACGACCAGTACTTCAAGAAATTCTGAAAGGAGTCCTGCATCTAGAATCTGAAAAATGATAATTACTATCATGGATACATGAGAAAGAGCAAAACCCAGTATTAAAACAAAA
>NW_007837139.1:0-734 GCF_000696425.1 Galeopterus variegatus
AGAGAGCAAGGGATGGCCTGAAAGTCCAGAAGCCAATCATACCCATTGTTGGTCAAGACAGCTGTGTCATTTAGACATGAAAACATGTGGAGCTACCAAAACTGAGGGACTCAGAAAATCTGAAGTGGGATTCCAGAAGGGTCATCTACTCAGGAATTTCCCTGTTGCACTTCAGCTTGCTTTTGGGCAAAATGTTTTATGTTACTGGCAGTAAAGTACTCTTCAAGGCCTGGTCAGTTAGCTCAGTTGGTTGCAACAAAACACGAAGATGACAGGTTTGGTTCCCGGTACCAGCCAACTGCCAAAGAAAATAAATAAAATAAGGTACCTTTCTAATCATAAACATATTCACTTCAAAGAGCTCAGAAATAAGATAGTATGCTATGAATGATCTTATTTTCCATTAAGAAATATCCAAGGGGGAGCTGGCCAGTTAGCTCAGTTGGTTAGAGTACGGTGTTATAACACCAAGGTCAAGGGTTTGGATACCCATACCAGCCAGCTACCAATCAATCAATCAATAAATAAATACTCTTACCTTTATTCTTGAATTAGGCACCTAGACAAAAAGAAACCACAACAAATTTTAAGTACAACGATGGGGAGGATTTCAATTGCTTTTTCAGACCTTGGATTAAAAGGGCATATTCATCTTATCAAAGATTTCACAAAGAAGAAGACAGAATCTCCTTAGTCAAGACTTGCCATCTACATATGTTTGTGTGTCTGTTATA
>NW_007837140.1:0-734 GCF_000696425.1 Galeopterus variegatus
TCTGCCATTATCTGCAGAACTCCCCCACTAAAAATATCTCCTTTTCCTTTGCAGTTACTCATTCTGACGCAGTTTGCTAGCGAATGTCGTGGCCCAAAACAGCAAAAAGGGCAGGAGGAAAGGTGATAGCCATTTCTAGAGGATCACTGCCACAATCTCATAGTCTCTGCCCCAATCGTGATGTCCTGACAGACTGACATTAACACCCAGAAAGCCATGTCTCCAATAATGGCAGGCAGAAAGTGATTACAAGCTATAAATTATTTTAACAACATTTATGACAATTACCAGAGACACGATTGGTGAACGTCCCTAAGGAATCTGCCTGGAATGCTTGCTATAGTAAACTATCAAAAATAAACTGAGCTGAAAGGAAAATGGTTCTGACATTTGTTTTAGGTACTACTCAGAAATATGATGAGGATGAAATTTAGTTTCAAATATTACACAAAATTAAGGAGCTGAAAAAATATATAGAATCACACATACACACTATTATTTGACCAGCAGATATGACATTCGTTTCTTCTCCAGTAGAGACAACTAAATGAAAAATTCACCCTCCTGTGACAGTCATTGAAAATCAGCAATAGCTTAATATAATCCTCCATGTGACACTTTCATAAGCAAGGCCATTTTAATTCCCAAATTGGATCTTGAGCAATGTATAAATATTTTCCCACCAACTATGACTCTTCACTTTTTAATTATCAAAATTAATTATAATAACTATA
>NW_007837141.1:0-734 GCF_000696425.1 Galeopterus variegatus
AAAGACTATATACTATATGATTCCAACTATGTGACCATTCTGGAAAGGGCAAAACTATGGAGTCAGTAAAAAGATTAGTGATTTCCAGGGGTGGTGGGGAGGCAGGGATGGATAGTCATAGAACAGGGGATTTTTAGGGCAATGCAACTGTTCTTTATGAACAATAATGGTGGATACATGACATCACACATTTGTCAAAACTCATAGAAACAACATCAGAAGTGAAACTTATTGTAAACTGTGGACTCTGGGTGATAACAATGTATCAATGTAGGTTCATCGATTGTAACACATGAACCAACTCTGGCCGGGGATGTTGGTAACCGAGGAGGCTGTGCATGTGTGGGGACAGGGGTTATATGGGAACTCTCTGTACTTTCCTCTCAATTTTTATGAGAACCCAAAATTTCTCTAAAAACCAGCCTACTAAAAACAAACCACCCATGGTAGAACACACACACACTTCAATTAAAAAATGGGGAAAAGACATGAATTACCAAAAGGTATACAGATGGCAAGTAAGCACATGAAGAGATGTTCAACATCATTAACCTTCAGGAAAATGCAAGCTAAAACCACTACAAATCTATCAGAATGGCTAAAATAAAAAATACTGATGACACCAAATGCTGATAAGGATGCTGTGAGACTGGATCTGTCACACACTGCTGGAGGGAATGTAAAATGGAACAGCCACTCTGGAAACGTCTGGCAGTTTCTTATAAACCAAGTGT
>NW_007837142.1:0-734 GCF_000696425.1 Galeopterus variegatus
TATTTTAAATATATCATCCCATTCTTTTCTGGCTTTTAGGGTTTCTGATAAAAAGTCTGACTTTAGTCTGATTGGGACTCCCTTATACATGACCTGATGCTTTTCTCTCACAGCTTTTAAGATTCTCTCTTTGTCTTTGAGTTTTGCCATTTTGACTATAACATGTCTTGGACAAGACCTTTTTGGGTTGAATACAGTTTGGGATTTTTGAGCTTCCTGAATCTGAAGATCTGTGTCTTTTCTTATACCTGGGAAGTTTCCTGCCATTATTTTGTTGAATGTATTTTCAATGTCATTTCCTTTTTCCTCCCCTTCTGGAATACCCATGATTTGGATATTTAAGGGCTTAAGGTTGTTTGTTGTCTCTCTTAGATTTTCTTCAATGTTTTTAATTCTTTTTTCTTTTTTTTTGTCTGCCTGTGTTATTTCAACCATCCCATCTTCAAGGTCAGAAATTCTCCCTTCTGCTTTTTCTAGCCTGCTAGTTAAACTCTCGGTTGTGTTTTCATTGAATGAATTCTACAAGCTCTGCTACATTCTTTTTCAGGGCATTGATTTTTTTGTACATTTCTTCTTTCAAGTCCTGTATGTTTTTCCTCATTTCACTGTGTTGTCTAGCTGAGTTTTCTTGTATCTCATTTAGTTTTCTTAGAATTATCACTCAAATTTCCTGGTCAGTCATTTCAAGGACTTCCTGTTATATAGGATCTAGAGCTTGAGAGTTATTATTAACC
>NW_007837143.1:0-734 GCF_000696425.1 Galeopterus variegatus
GAGGTAAGCCAATAGATAGGATGTGGGGAGAGAATGACAGTACTGGTTTTGGGAGCTTAATATGCAATCTGAGAGGCAAGAGAAAATCTGGGGAGTTCAGTAAAATGTTTCAATATAGCAGGTGCTAAAGAAAATAGAGAACTAATTCTCTGATTCTTTTGGTGTGTTCATTATATCCAAATTATAATGTCTATGAAGTGGAATATTTCTGATCTACTTGTTTAATGGATCTCTCACACCAGCTCCCTTTCAGTATTAATTTCTTCAAAGAGATATTTATGGTGAATTTGCAACATCTACTCACATGTCCTTCTAGTATGGCTTCTGTGACACTGAATGTCATAAAGCTAAAAACAACATTTTCACTGGAGTTTTAGAAGGCAGAAATGAGGCAGAGGCAATCCTCTTGTTATGTTAGCTATTTTCTCCTGGAAAGCAATGATGTGGAGGTGGTTTGTCTGAAGCAGGTTTCCCATGCACAGTGTCTAGACTGTGGATGATCATGTCGGTCAACAGGCCAAAATCAACATTCATTGTCCATCCCAGCTTGTGTGTGTCAAGACACACTTATAGCTATGGTTGTAGTGCCTTCCTGATCCCAGTTTCCCAAAGAGTACATAGAAAAATGGTAAGCTTTGCAAAGCAATAAACCTGGTGGCAACCTCCCAGTAAGTCATCTTCTGATTGGACAGTGATTATAGTTTCATTGCCATGAAAAGTGGGGCCTGGTATTT
>NW_007837144.1:0-734 GCF_000696425.1 Galeopterus variegatus
AATTGCAGAAAATATTAGTAAATCATACATGTGGCAAGTGGGCTAGCTAGTTACCTCAGTCAGTTACAGCACAGCCTTATAACACCAAGGTCACGGTTTCGGATCACCATGACAGCCAGCTGACAAAAAAACAATACATATATCTGGCAAAGTGTTAATATATCCAGAACAAATGAAAAAAGCATTTAACAAAGTTCAACATCCCTTCACAATAAAAACAATAAACTAAGAATAAAAGGTTACTTCCTCAAGATACTCTAAGGCATCTGTGAAAACCCCCACAACTAACAGCATACTTGATGCTGAAAGACTGAACGCATCCTCCTTAATATCAGAAATAAGACAACAATGTCTGATCTCACCACTTCTACTTAACATGGTAAGAAAGGAAAATAGAAAAGAAAATAAAAGTAATCCAGATTTTAAAGAGCATACACACACATAGCCCCCTCACCCAGAAAGATATACAAACTCACATACATTGTGTCACTACACATACATGTGGTACACCCAGACACAGACAAAAAAATCCACCAAGTTTCAAAGACAACGGCCCAAAGACCCCACGAAATGCTCAGAGGCACACACACAGCTCAGGCCTCTGCAGTCTTCACCACCTTTCTCTCCCTCCTTAGCAATAAGTACCATGTGATAACTGTGTATTTTACTTCCGCCTCTTCTTTGTTTCCTAGAATAACAGCTTCAAGAGAACAGGGATATTTGTTCAGTTTTAT
>NW_007837145.1:0-734 GCF_000696425.1 Galeopterus variegatus
CAATGTTATCTCATCCCTTATTAATAGGAGTTATTCATCTGTAGACTGCTGATTTATTTGGGGCATTGTCTCCATAAAATTTTTGTAAGGCATCAGTGATTTCACCATTCTTCCACCCAAGCTTCACCATAAATTTGATGTTTGGTCTTCCTTCAATTTTAGCAGAATTCATGTTGCTCTGATAGGGATTATTATGGACTGAGTTGTGTACCCCCAAAAGTTTAATGTGTTGGAGGGTTGGTCCCCACTATGACAGTGTTAAGAGGATGGGAAATCCTATTGTGGTAGTTGAAAGGTGAGGCCTTGGAGAGGTGATTGGATTGCGAGGATTGCACTCTCATGAATGGATTGATCCATTCTTGGAATAATGGGAGTGGTTCTTGGGGCTTTAAAAAGAGAGTGAATGAGAAGGTTAGTTTCTCTCTCTGCTTCCACCATCCTGCATTGTGATACCTTGCATTACTCAGCAGATGTGTTCCCTGGACTTTGGACTTCCCAACCTCAGAAACTGTAAGCAAAAATTTCATTTTCTTTATTTATGACCCAGGTATTTATTTATGTTATAAGCAACAGCAATACTAATACAGGGCTCTTTTCAAACTGATGTCCTATCTTTCTTAGTGCCTCAGACTAGATCCTGTTCAGACATGTTTAACAAGTTACTATGAATTTCTTTTGGTGCAAAAGATTTTGCAATCCATGCATAGTTTTGTCATAATACACATTTTCCATGA
>NW_007837146.1:0-734 GCF_000696425.1 Galeopterus variegatus
AAAAAAAAAAAAAACTTGTGGACCAATTTTCCAGAAAAAAGATGAAATATAGGCATATAAATAAAAGCTTTGGGATACTGTTAGGATAGTCACACACACACACATACACAACCTGAATCCTTCATATTAACTTTCTGGGATTGCATGAACTCCCAGTGAAGAATCTCTACATTAGAGGAAATAATTTTGGACAAGATGAATAAGAGCAGAGCCCTAAACCTCAAAACTGGAACAGAAGTTTGGAAGCAATTATGAAAGCCATTGAGAAACAAACAATTACATGAATGGGAATTATGTAGAAAAACAAATGCTATCATTTCATAAGCATATAATTTATTTTTAATTTTTGATTGTCACATAATAATTATACATATTTATGGCATGCAATGTGATATTTCAATATGTGCATACATCATGTCATGATCAAGTCAGGGTAATTATCATTCCATCACCTCAAACATTTACCACTTCTTTGTGGTGAAAACATTCAAAATTGTCTCTTCTAGCTATTTTGAAATATACATTATTGTTCACTATAGTCACCCTACTGTGCAATAGAACATCAGAACTTCTTCCTCCTATCTACCTGTAATATTGTACCTGTTGACCAACCTCTGCCCCTCCCCAGTCTCTGGTAATCACTGTTCTACTCACTACTTCTTTTTTTAATTTCTAATTCTTTTTTTTTTTTTTTGTCTTTTTGTCTTTTTCCGTGTCCGGCAACGGATCACAAC
>NW_007837147.1:0-734 GCF_000696425.1 Galeopterus variegatus
AAAATATATCAGAGAAAACTATTCAGGATAGACCATATGTTAGGCCATAAAACAAGTCTTAATAAATTTTAAAAGGCTGAAATTATACAAGGTATCGTTAATGATCACAAAGGAATGAAACTAGCACTCAATAGCAAAGGGAAAACAGGAAAAAAATCACAAATATGTAGAAATTCAACAACATACTCTTAAACAACCAATAAGCCAAAGAAGATATCAAAAGGGAAATTAGAAAATGCCATAACAATGGAAAACAAAACACAACACCAAAACTTATGAGATGAAAAAGAAGCAGTACTAAGGGAGAAATTTATAGCTGTAAATGCTTACATTAAAAAATAAGAAAGGTCTCAAATCAACATCTAACTTACACCTTAAGAATCTAGAAGAAGAACAAACTAAACCCAAAGCTAACAGAAGGAAGGAACTACTAACAATTAGAGCAGAGAAAAGTGAAATAAAGAAAAGAAAATCAACAAAACTAAAAGTTTATTTTTTGAAAAGATCAACAAAACTGACAAATCTTTAACTAGATTAACAAAGAAAAAGTGAGAAGACCCCAATAACTACAATCAGAAATAAAAGAGATGACATTACAACTGATTTTACAAAAATAAAAAAGGATTATAAGAGAATACTATAAATATCCATATGTCAAAAAATTGGATAACCCTGATGAAATGAGTAAAATCCTAGAAATACACAACCTACCAAGACTGAATTATAAAAAAAAA
>NW_007837148.1:0-734 GCF_000696425.1 Galeopterus variegatus
CCTATTCGCTGGGGTAGGGACTGCCTCTTCAGCAAATGGTGCTGGGATAACTGGATATCCAAATGCCGGAGAATGAAACTAGATCCATACCTCTCACCATATACTAAAATCACCTCAAAATGGATCAAGGATTTAAATATACACCCTGAAACAATAAAACTTATTAAAGAAAACATAGGAGAAACACTTCAGCAAATAGGACTGGACACAGACTTCATGAATACAACCCCAAAGGCACGGGCAACCAAAGAAAAAATAAACTAATGGGATTATATCAAACTAAATAGCTTCTGCACAGCAAAAGAAACAATTAACAGAGCTAAAAGACAACCAACAGAGTGGGAGAAAATATTTGCAAAATATAAGACCGACAAAGGATTAATATCCAGAATACACAAGGAACTCAAACAACTTTACAAGAAAAAAAACAAGTAATCCAATTAAAGAATGGGGAAAATAGCTAAATAGACATTTCTCTAAGGAAGATATACAAATGGCCAACCAACATATGAAAAAATGCTCAATATCACTCAGCATCCGGGAAATGCAAATTAAAACTAAACTGAGATACCATCTCACCTCAGTTAGGATGGCTAAAATCCAAAAGACTCTGAACGATAAATGCTGGCAAGGTTGCGGAGAAAAAGGAACTCTCCTACATTGTTGGTGGGATTGCAAAATGGTGCAGGCTCTGTGGAAAATGGTATGGAGGTTCCTCAAACAGTTGCAGATAG
>NW_007837149.1:0-734 GCF_000696425.1 Galeopterus variegatus
GCATGAAAGTGAGTAAAAAAGGCAAGAAACTGGCCAGTTTCTTACTGACAAGGTCTAGGATGGGGCCCAAGGATTTGTATTTTTATAAGTTCCCAGGAAATGTGGGTGCTGCTAGTCTGGGGACCACACTTAGAGAATCACTGTTCCAATATCTTGTTACTCATGCGGTCTGCAAACAAAAGCATCAGCTTCATCTCGAATTTATTAGAAGTGCAGGATCTCAGACTCTACTGCAGATCCATCAAATCAGAATTCGTTTTACTGAGATTTGTGTGCACATAAATGAGAAGTTATGGCTTGATACACTCGGTCTGAGTCCTTGATGCACATTAGCAAACCTGGGAGATATTCAAAAATACATGCTTGGTTCTCTCCCCAAAGATTTTTAATTTTTATTTATTTATTCATTTTTATTTTTATTTTTTTGTCTTTTTTCGTGTCCGGCAACGAACCACAACCCTCAGTGTAGCACCCATACCGGACCGGGACCGGCAACGGGATCGCAACCCTCGGTGCTGCGCCCGCCCCTCGCTCAGCCAGTGAGCGGGAACCGGTCTGTATGTGGGATCTGAATCCTCGGCGGGAGCGCCACCGCACTTCCCAAGCGGTGCACTGTAGCAGTGCGCCACCGGGCCCGGCCCAAAGATTTTTAATTTAATTGGCCTAGGGTATGGCCAGGCATTGTTATGTTAAAAAATGCTTGCCAAGTGATTCAAAAGTGTAGACAGGATTGT
>NW_007837150.1:0-734 GCF_000696425.1 Galeopterus variegatus
CCAGAGAGGTGGGGGCCACCGAATGCATCAACCCTCAAGACTACAAGGAACCCATCCAGGAGGTGCTAAAGGAAATGACCGATGGAGGTGTGGATTTTTCCTTTGAAGTCATTGGTCGGCTTGACACCATGGTATGTACCATGACATGCCTAGAGATTTCTCCTTCTGCAATCTGGAGTGTGCTTAAGAAGCAGAATATAAATATTATGTATAAAGAATATTTTTAAAGAGTTGGATGTCAATTTTTCATCTCTTCTTTGTTAACTGGATTGTTTCATTTATTTTTGAGAAATCTTTCATTCTGTAAAATAGTCTTAATGAGAAATCTTTCATTCTGCAAAATAAGCAATCCTGTCTCAAATAATATTTCTTCTTCAAACAGAGAAAGGGGCTTGTTATTTTTAATTAACCCCTTAAAAATTTACATTATTAATTTTTCGTGAAAACATTAAAACTCAAGTAAATATAAACAACATAAATTCTGTTCTCATATGGCAAGTTTTATTTTTTCCCACATGCTTAAAAAAAATGTTATGATATTTTTCATGTGTTTTAATGAATTTGGGGGGATTTTTCATACACTATCTGGCCACAAAAAAGAAGAGATTTGGGGCCAAGTAATATTTAATTTAAGGAAAAGATGTCCTAAAGAAAGTGACTGCTTTCATGTATTGCTATATTTTGCCACCTAGAAAGCACCATGCCTTCCACATGGCTGGACCCAATCTCTATGT
>NW_007837151.1:0-734 GCF_000696425.1 Galeopterus variegatus
AGGTGAGGCCCAGGCTGACTCCCGTGGGAGGCTCCGGGGCTTCTTCCCCTGCAGGAAGGACCAAAGCGTTGTGCTGTGGGGAGGGAGAAAGGAACGTGTTGCTGGTGGAAAACCCAACAGAGGAGCTGCAGGGAAGTGTGTGCTGGGCGATTGCAGGTGCAGGTTGAACTGCACTGAGCACCATTCTATCTTTGTATACTGGGGAGGAGGGGGAGACAGGAGGTCTGGGGCCAGGGCAGGAAGGGGTGGCAGGAAGATGGCTGGGTGGGCTCTGAGACCCTAAGCTGGCTGCAGCTTATCTGCTTCCTGTGAGCCACGAGGCTCCGGAGCTGGGCAGTGTCCCTGGGTCTGCCCTGGACCTGTGGCCTTGCTGAGCCCCAGGCCTTCAGGACAGCATAGCGCTGAGACCCCAGGATCTGAGGGGTGAGGTCTGGGTGGCTCTGGGTCCCAGCTCAGTGCCCCCACTGAGAACAGCACTGGCCGTAGGGAGCTGAGCAGGAGGCGCCTACCCCTAGGAAGGCGGGTGGGTGGGTGATGGCCTGAGTCTTTCACCACAGGTGAGAGCTGCAGACCCTCCTTGGGACAGGCTCTGGGTAGGGTGTTTGGTGGGTGGTGCAGGTAGGTGAGCACGTGTGGGCTGGGGCACTGGGTTTGGCTGGGACCTGACACCTGCTGTGGCTGGGGCAGTGGCATCCACAGAGCTGTGATGTGGCCCCAGTGGGAACCAGAGGGCA
>NW_007837152.1:0-734 GCF_000696425.1 Galeopterus variegatus
AATTATGACCATAACATTACAGTGGCCATGACAGAGCTGGTTTTCAGGTCAACTATCAGCTATACCATCATTTCTCACAAGGGCCAAACATGCTGTGAAAGCCTGAACTCATTTAGCTGTATCTGTTATATGGTAAGAAATATGGAATGCTCATCCAATTTTACTTTAACAAATGAATACGAATATTTGCAATTCTGAAAAGTCAACTTGCATGTCAATGACTAACGAACTCTCTGTCAGATTCTGCTCCCAGCATCACCAGCCCCAATATACACACCTTCCAGCAGGGACCCTCCACATAGTTTATCCTTTCCTGAGGGCCATAAAAATTTCTGAAGTCCTCTGAGGAAACCATCTACCTTGGACTCGCGATGAGTATTTCTTAATGGTATATAACTCTATGAAATTCTTGATTCTTCTAATAATTATTTGAAATACCTTTTTTAAAATCATCAGAATAATAATATGCTCTAAAATAGTAAAAATTTGAATACGCAATTTATACTGTCTTAAGACAGATAGTAGTTTTCATTTGTTTTCAGTTTTATTTTGTTCTTGCTGCATTTATTCTCTTAGAATGGTTAAGGAGGTCAAGATCTTAAAAACTGTAACTCATTTCCCTCCATGTATGGATGACGAAGCTATGGACTAAAGCACCTGAGCAGTTGCAGAACCATGACCAACTATCTCCAGATTCCTACTCCTGCTATTGTCCACCTGCCTCCAAACCTAAG
>NW_007837153.1:0-734 GCF_000696425.1 Galeopterus variegatus
ATTTTTGTTGTGGTTATAATGTTGGTTAAAAATTATTTGTACATATAGGAAAAATACTGGACTATTTAGAAAATAGTTTTAAGAATAAACACATTATGAAAACTCTGGAGAGCTTTATCAGAGGCAAGTTGTAAATTGTGTTGATTGAAAAAATAACTGCTGAAATGCCAATTTTGACTTTATTGTTGAATCAAGACTAGAGTAGCCTGTGTTTAAAAAAACGGGGAGGGGGGTGACTGAAAATGCTGGAAAGAAGGGCCATAACTGAAGGAATTAAGCCCTGGAAATTCCCTGAGGTAAGGAATCCAGTTGCAGAGAGATGGATTGCTATCCTTAGAGTCAGACCTATTGTCTACAGTTCTAAGGTATTATGACCAAAATACAATGGTTTCTATGGTAATAGTAAAGCAAACATTTAAGCTTGATAAATTACTGTTTTGCATCCAAAGTACAATAACAAATGCAAGTTTCTATACAGAGAACAAATAGCAGAAGTCACAGAAAAATTGAATCGATGCATTTATTTCAAAACTAAAACTGCTGGAGAGCTAAGGACTTTCCAAAGGAAAAAGGCAAAATATATGTGGTCTAACCAAATGCCATGAATCTTTCTTGACTCCAAGAACTGAGCAGACGTCTTGGTTTTTGCCAGGGAGAGCTCTGGCATGGGAGCATCGTGGATGATTCCATGTGAATTCCCTCTGACTGAAACTACTACCCAGATTAGGGTCCAG
>NW_007837154.1:0-734 GCF_000696425.1 Galeopterus variegatus
TGGACAGACGGACGGGGCATGGGGCAGGCATGCGTCCTAGAGAGGCAAATGACACCCAGACTTGGACTTGGGGTTCATCAAAGCCTTCCAGGAGTTGTGGGCTGGGATCAGTGCTGAGCGTCAGGCACCCCCTGGACTCACCTGTGGCCGGAGGTGGAGCCTCGGTCAGGAAGCGCTGGCACTGGCGTCGGTATTCCCGCCACTTCTGCACTGTCTCTGAGAGGGACACAGTGGCGCCCTGGGGAGGGAGGGCAGAAATAGGGGCCTTGTGGGTCCAGCCAGCCCCTCTCCTCCCCCCTCACCCCCACACACTTGGCTTCTTAATCTTCAGGGGACCTTAGAGCCCCACGCTCCACCAGGCATTGGCCATCTCTGCAAGGGGAGAACAAGTTACTGCCACGTAGGGGCTCCAGGTGATGCTGTCACATCTTTATCCCTCCCCGGGGACGAGTGCACAGCTTCACGTGTAGTGAGTACCCAGCAAATGTCCACTGAATTGATGCCTTTGGGGGCTGGGTGGGTGAAGGGAGAGGGGAGAGTGTATGTCCCATTCATGGCCTCATCTGTCCTCACCTAGGAGGGAGACTTCTGCAGGCCCAGGCCTCTGTCACTGCCTAGTCAGTCTGCCTGGGGGCTTCTTGCACTTTCAACCATTCTAGAAAAGGACACACAGGCCCGAGTGGGAGAGAAACTCAATCAAGGGGATACAGCACCCGAGGAAGCAGAGCGAAGAC
>NW_007837155.1:0-734 GCF_000696425.1 Galeopterus variegatus
TTAATGACCCATAAAAAAGAGTGAATTCTTGATTACTTCAAATGACATTTATATATTTATTAATCAGCATTTAGAAAAACAATTATCTCCCCAGCTGCCAAGAGACTAAGGAAAAAGCAATGCCCTGCAATAGCAGGAAACTTGGTTGAGCTGCCAAGAAACTATGTTGAAAATAGATTTTTCTTGTAGGATCACTTTTATTTTCTTCAAAAATAAAGCAATATACAAAATTAAACATTAACAAGCTATCTTCCTGACATAAACAATCCATAAGTCTCAAATAGAATGGGGTTGTAGATAGAGTTAAACAGGTGAATGATGTATGTGTGCACCTGCATGTGCATTCTGTATACTTTACTAGATGGAAAATAAGGAATATGTAAATATATGTGTGTGTGTGTGTGTGTGTGTGTGTGTGTGTTCTTTAAAATGGAGATTCAAAGATTTGAAATCCACTGTAAAAGAAAAAAATGGAAACAAAATCAGATTAATTCACTCAGAACATTTAGAAGAGTAAAGGAATCGTAACTAAATGTTCTACAAACCAGTGGGTGAAATAATTAAAAATTTTAATTGGATTGGATCAAAACAAAAATAACAAAATGTACATAGTGCATTTCCTTTGTCTTCACAAATTTTTTTTTTAAATTTCCACATTTATTCCTGGAATTTTAATTGAACAGGCTCTACTTCAAATCACAGGACTTAATGAATGACTAGAAGTACAAAGGGCT
>NW_007837156.1:0-734 GCF_000696425.1 Galeopterus variegatus
ATAGAACTGCCCCTGCACATTTTTTTATGAAAAAAATATAACTTGTTAGGAATCCTTGTCAATAAATGACACATACACGCTTAGTTACAAGCATAGCAATTTCAAAACGCTCTCAGAAACTTTTCATTTTGTTGGATTATTTTTTGGGTACATGAACATTAATAACTTCACTGGCCAGGGAGTTACCCTATACAGACCAGGTTTATGATCTGGTCAGGGGCATGGAGCTCTTCTCTATTGATCATCTACTGTGTTTCAAGCTCTCACCTGTATTTTATTCATAATATTTAATCATAAGATTTGAGAGATATCTTAGACCTCTACAGAATTGACGTGGGTTTTGAACGTTCATGTAAGGACTGTGCCACAGGCTTCAGCATGGTGGCAGTAACCTGTACAAGAGCAAGCATACTCAGGGGCTATGCCTCAGTGTTCAGCAGACATTGTCTCACATGTCTGATTTATGGTGACATGCAAGGGATAAATGAGTGGACAGATAGCATGGGGCACTGATGTGTTCAGGGTAGTTGCATATGTCCTTTTAAATCCCATCCTCCAGTACTTACGTTTCAACTTCCTTGTCCTAAATAATAAGTTGGAAATGATCTATCCGAGGAATTCTTTGAGGCAAAAATAAACAAAGGATTCCCGAGTACGAGAAGGTTAAACTGAGCCATGATATCCTTGTTGTGAGTTCTTTACAGAAGGTACTGACTCCTGCAAGATTAGAATCA
>NW_007837157.1:0-734 GCF_000696425.1 Galeopterus variegatus
ATATGCACCTATGTCCCACCATACATACAACCTGTGCCCCGCCATCTGTGCACCTGTGTCCCGACGTACATGCACCTGTGTCCTGACGTACATACAACCTGTGCCCCACCGTACATGCACCTGAGCCCCACAGCACATGCACCTGAGCCCCACTGTACATGCACCTGTGTCCCCGCTGTACATACAACCTGTGCCCCGCCATATATGCACCTATGTCCCACCATACATACAACCTGTGCCCCGCCATCTGTGCACCTGTGTCCTGACGTACATACAACCTGTGCCCCACCGTACATACACCTGTGCCCCACAGCACATGCACCTGAGCCCCACTGCACATGCACCTGTGTCCCCACTGTACATACAACCTGTGCCCCACCGTACATGCACCCGTGTCTCGCCCCACTGTACGTGCACTTGTATGGCAGGGCACAGGTGCATGTATAGTGGGGCACAGGTGCATGTACCCCACCATACACACACCTGTACCCTGCTATGTGCACCTGTACCCTGCCGTATGTACACCTGTACCCTGCTGTATGTGCACCTGTACCCTGCCGTATGTACACCTGTACCCTGCTGTATGTGCACCTGTACCCTGCCGTATGTGCACCCGCACCCTGCTGTATGTGCACCTGTGCCCCGCCACCACTACCGTCACCACTACTGCGCGTTGCTGACATGTCCTGAGTGCCTACTCTCTGCCGGGCCCTCTTCTAGGAGCTTTCCATGCT
>NW_007837158.1:0-734 GCF_000696425.1 Galeopterus variegatus
AAAATAGGAGGGCGGCTCCTAGAGGTCGTTTTACCCAAATGTGAAGGCAATTGCGTTTCTACAAGTTGTCTGGGAAGGAAATTAGCAGCCAAACTCAGCGGATCCTCAGTTAAAAGATGATAACTTCCTATCAAAAGAACTCAAAAAGTATAAGTATATGATGAAACACATTTACAGATGGACAAACAGACGTTTAAAATATTTTTCTAATAACGTGTGAAGAATAATTCCAGTTGGGAAGTAAACTCTACGTGTTATGCTCATCTCTCTCTTACACACACTCACACGTGCATGCATATGCATACACAAACACACAAACTCACACACACACACACTCACGTGAAGTCATGCACTCACCTCAGGAGTCTTTTCCTAGTGTGTCTTTCAGGATTCCTTCTTATCCTTCTCTTCCTCCTCTCTCTCCCATCTCACTTTGGTCCCAGTCCAGCTTTCTAACTCAAAGTATCTCTCAATTGCACAGGAAAATAAGCTGAGAGCACATGGACTGTCAGAACTGCAAGACATTATTGATGTGGGATCACCAAGAGGTCATCTGTGGTGTTTGATACGGCAGAAACTTAGTGAACTAATACTGGAAAGACTTATTAAAACAACTGAATACTGACTCTGCCAGGCATGGTGCTAGGTTCTGAGAATACATCAGTTACCAAGATAGAGAAGAATCCTGCTGTCATGGAGCTTTTATTCTCATGGGAGAGACAAATAAAAAACAA
>NW_007837159.1:0-734 GCF_000696425.1 Galeopterus variegatus
AGAGAGTTGTTGAAAGAAGCCAGAAGAGGGACGAGAATAAGGAGCTCATGATGTGGGAGAGATGTTTAGAATGAAGCACCAGACAGGGCTGACGTGAAAAGGTGCACCTGACCACTCCAACCCAGGATCCACCTGTATCTTTTCCTTTTTCCACTTCCAGGTTCTCTTCACTCTGAAAAAGATTTTGGTATCGGTAACTAATCCCTCTGCTGTGGGAAAACTTATCAAAAGCTTGATCACGAGAAGTGGGAAGGGCTTTCCTTCTGGCAAGGAGGAAGCAGGCAGGGGCTTACATAGCAAAAAAGCAAAATGGCAGTAATTATATTTGCAATAAGACATCACAAATTGCCTAGAATTTACATATGAAAATATCTGTGGAGATTCTCAGGATTATCAAAGAAGAGGAATCCTGGAAAAAAAATAATTTTCTTAGAAGATGGTATCTTTGGTTATTGCTTTCAAAATTACACATTTGTATTAAACAGCAGCAAATATTTCAATGTACCAACTATGCATAGTAAGACCTTGTACATTACTTGGCACATACAAGTGATTCATATTCCTCACTCCAAAAGAAATCATAGTAGTCTTCAATTTCCACCCAGATTGGTGAATTTCCTATCTGTATCTCTTTACAAACATGATTTTCTTGTTTCTAGAATATCTACACTCAATATCTTCATATATTTATTAATTTTCTGGCCAAGAGAAGGCCTACTCTTTGAGACCCCATC
>NW_007837160.1:0-734 GCF_000696425.1 Galeopterus variegatus
AATAAATTAATTTAAAGGAGTTTTATGTGAATCCTTTTCTTAAACCATCATCCCTAATTTTATAGGTTAGCTGAACAAGAATATAAAATTGCAGTCCAAGAAACCTGGTATCTGATCATGGTTTGACCCTTGCATAATCACCACCAATCACTTAACTTCTGTGCTTCTCTATCTCCTCATCTGTGAATAAGAAAAATTTGTATGGAATGATTTTAAAATCACTTGCTCAAAAATTCCATAAATCTGTGAAATCCTGGTTTTCAAACTGCAGCAAAAACTGCTGGTTGACCATCAATATCTCATTCTCTCCCTATTATCTAGTAATAAACACCTTAATTTTAATTAGGCATATACGTTCTAGAATAAAAACTATTTTCCAGTCTGATTTGCAAGCAACAATGAAAAGGCAAATGTGGGCTTCCCATCAAGATGGCAGAAAAAATGTCCCCAAGCGTCACTGTCTCCCACAAATCAACCAATTTACCACTATAAAAAAGCAATGACAGCCAAGCTGGGGCTGCTAGAGCTCAGGGGAAGAGGAGGAGGGACCTACAGAGGGCATGAAGGTGGGAGAAGCCACAATGAGAGAAAGAACTGCTCTGACCATTTCCAGCCCCAGCCACTTCCAGGCTGAAGCTGCTGAGTACATGGAGCAGGAGCCAGCAAAAGCCATAGCTGTGCCCTTCAGATGGAGTTGCTTGGAGGCGGCAGGGGAGAAGAAGGCCTTGGTGGCC
>NW_007837161.1:0-734 GCF_000696425.1 Galeopterus variegatus
AGCCAGTGAGCGGGAACCGGTCTGCATGTGGGATCCGAACCCTCGGCGGGAGCGCCGTCACACTCACAAGTGGCACACTGTAGCAGTGCGCCACCAGGCCAGCCCACATTTCACCTTCTAAAGCTCAAATATCCCTCACTGAAGTTACTTATCTGGGATTTGAATTATCTTCTTCTCGAAAGGCCATCACCCTTAACAGGGTACAGCTTTTAGAGTCTCTACCCGCTCCAAAAACCAAAGCAGAGATTTTATCCTTTCTGGGCTTAGCGAGATACTTTAGAGCGTGGATCCCAAATTATTCTCTGCTGGCCCGCCCACTATATGCCCTTGCAAAAGGAGACCAAAATGAACCCCTATCATCCTCACCAGATAAGCCATTCCAGAAACTTCGCCAGGCTTTAACCGTGGCCCCGGCTCTACACCTGCCTGACCTCACTAAACCCTTCTCCCTTTATGTACACGAAAGGGATGGACAAGCCCTGGGTGTGCTGGGACAAACATATGGCCCCTCTTTCGCCCCGGTAGGATGTTTATCCAAACAACTAGATCCTACTGTCCGGGGCTGGGCTCCCTGCCTTCGTGCCCTGGCCGCTGGACGTCTACTGCAAAAGGAGGCTTATAAATTAACATTCAGTGTGCCCTTAACCATACTCTCGCCTCACCATCTAAAAGACCTCCTCACCTACAAGGCTTTACACTCCCTTCCCCCATCCAGGCTTTTAGGCTTACTTTCC
>NW_007837162.1:0-734 GCF_000696425.1 Galeopterus variegatus
GTGTAAATTCCTTCAGAAGAGATGAAGCCCCAAGTGAAATTAGACTAAAGTTCAACAAGAATTGCACTTTGTAGATTTGATACAATTCTACCCTTGGATTAAGGACTTAAGCCTGATGATCACCAAGTTCTACTGCATACACTGCTTTTATGTATGTTATGACTTTCTTCTGTTGAGATTTAAAAACATTTTCTAACCAATTAAATCTCAAATGTGGGGCTGGCCGATTAGCTAAGTTGGTTAGAGCGCAGCCTCATAACACCAAGGTCACGGGTTCGGATTTGTGTTCTGGCTAGCCGCCAAAAAAGAAAAAAAAAATCTCAATGTAATTTAATTCTATGGTGTGAGTGGTGTTTTGGGGGGCGGAGGTGGGTAAAGGGTTTGCACACACATATATGTGAACATTTCCTTCTAGCCAATTTATAGCCTACCTGGACTCACACATCCATTAAATTTGGGAGGCTTTCAAAGCTTTTCTGAATATTCCCCAGAGTTGTAGTTACATAGAGATAATCATATTTGGTATCCAGAATCAGAGTAGCTAAAAAATAAAAATTATATATATATACATGTATATATATGTATGTGTGTATATATATATATATATATTTTTTTTTTTTTTCCATATTTTAATGGTGGTACACAGGCTGTTCTCTCTGCTTGTAATATGTTTTCCTTCTAGGAATAAAAAGTGTGGATATTAGTTACCACATGCATTTTTAAGCATTTTACAT
>NW_007837163.1:0-734 GCF_000696425.1 Galeopterus variegatus
AGGCAGATGATGAGTGGAAGATCACATGGCGAGAGGAAGCCAGAGAGAGAGAGAGAGGAGGCACCAGGGTCCTTTTAACAACCAGCTCTTGCAGGAACTAATAAAGCAACTCCCTCACTACTCGCCCCCACCTCCCTCAGGGAGGGCATTAATCTATTCATGAGGGATCTGCTCCCTATGACTGAAACACCTCCCAACACTGCCACACTAGGGATCAGACTTCAACCTGAGCTTTGCGGGGGGGGGGGAAAGACATACCCAAATTATATCATCCCCCAAAATAAAAAAGTGCAAAATAAAGATGTAAACGAAAGCTTTTACACTAATGCATTTCTGAAATAGTAGCTCTTGCTCCTGAAAGAGCCTTAGGTCAGGCAGAACAAAAGGAGACAGATTGGATTGGAGATCTAACATGAATAATGCTCCTGCAGCCTGAGAAGTACTCAGGATCCCCGATATAGACAAGTCAGAGTGAACTGGACAGACTGGATACACCCTTTCTCTCTGTTTTAGTTGTGCTTTTATAGACCCAACCTCAAAGAAAACCATTTTTACAAATGCTAGCATTTTTACTAAACCAAACGCAAATCTCTCTCTCTCTCTGTCTCTCACACACTTACACACACACACATGCTCACACAAACACACAACCATACGCAATATCAAGAACCAGCCTTTTTTCTCTAACTAAACGCACTGGTTAGGCCTGACTGCATTACCATGTTTTTTAAGGC
>NW_007837164.1:0-734 GCF_000696425.1 Galeopterus variegatus
CTCATAGGTAGTTTGGCCCTATCATAATTCAGTGGGAAAGACCAATTATTAGACTCATTTATCTCCATTGTTTTATCGAATTGGAGAGATTTACTGGGTGTCAAGTGGGACCTCTACTCTGAGATACCTCAACCCCTTTAGAAAATTTAAAAATTAAGGCAAATTGTTAATTTGACCACTGAAAAAAGCTGAGTTTTAATTGTCTTTTTTATCCCTCCAAGACTTCCTCCAATTTATATTTTAGTGTTTGAGGTAGAGATTTCTCTTTCAACCCCCAAACTCCTTGTGGAGATGTGGTGGCTAATGAAGAAGGAATCTGTGTGTTCCTTAAACATTAGTCTGAGATCGGTTAAGGACGTACGAAGTAATATTGAAATGACACTTCTGTATGGATGCCTTTTAGAGCAAATGGACAATTCTCCATATTTCTTTCCTACTTAAAGGCTTCCACCCTGAGGTGTCCCTCTGATGAGACAGAGTGCATCGATATCTAGTCACGTTCTTATGTTAATCAATGACTTTATCCTTGCACAGACAATCAAATGGACCTTAGAATACCCGAACCATTTACCCTGCTCTCAACTGACAGAGTATTATCTTCACGCATTTTAATGCTGTCTTTTGACCCCCAAATAATGGCTGTTCTTGTACTATAAAGTCAAAGTTAATTTAGATTTACTCACGTATTTATTTGTTTCTTTGCTTTTCGTTCCTTCCAGCGTCTCTGCCTCGCC
>NW_007837165.1:0-734 GCF_000696425.1 Galeopterus variegatus
ACTGCCTCAGATTTTTCTTGAACATCTGCATAGCACTGGGCACATTCATAGCTCTATGCATACAAGTGGCCTTCTAAATTCCCAGTAATATGTCAGAGCTTTTCAAAGACCCTTGTGGACATCTCATTCCCAGCTTTTCAGTTTGAGCTTTTTTTGTTAGCCTATTGTTTACCCCAACTGTAGGGGTCAAATAAAGATAGCCTTGTGAATGGGATCTTCCAGGGAACCACCAAACATCATATGGTGACAGTTCTCTGGGAATGGAGCTTTGAAGAAGTTCTGACCTTGTTCTGCCCCCTACAGTGCTGTCAGAGTGCTTGTTTTTAAGGCTGCAGTGAAACCAGGGAAGAGGAGATGAGAATAGGGAAAGTTAAAATGCCACAAACTGTTCTTACCAAGATTCATCCGTTTTTCTTGAATAAACACCCACTGGATCATTCCAAGACTTTGGCTAATATATTTTTTTTTAATGTTAGGAAGAAATCTGCCTATTTGGTATTTTTTTTGTTGTTGTTAAATTTTTATTTTGTCAATATACACTGTATATGATTATTATGGCCCATCACCGACACCTCCCTCCCTCCTCCCTCTCTCTCCTCCCCCCCAAGAAAGTCCTTTCCGTTTGCTTGTTGTAACAACTTCATGAACGTAAAGTTGTTATATCTTCTTCCCCCCCCACCCCCCCGGTTTTTTTGTGTGTGTGTATGTGGGTGAATTAATTTGTTTGTTTTTTT
>NW_007837166.1:0-734 GCF_000696425.1 Galeopterus variegatus
GCTAAGAGAATTTCTTAAGGCAAAATATATTATTTTAGATGAGAAGACAAAAATTAAACAAATGTTTTCTTCTCACCTTACTTCTCAGATTCCATCAACACACCAATACTAACACAAATCACATACAATTGGGAGAATTTTCCAGCAGCAACTTTTTTATTATTCTAGGAAATTAATAGCCATGAGAATTACATGGTGATACATCTTAAAATTCCACTTGGAAAGAAATATATTTGCTAGCATAACTGGGAAGGGCCAGGGGGGAAAAAAAATCTGGGGACAGTGTAATTATTTTCTAACTTCCTAAAGTTTAAAAAACAAGTTGATATTATTCAAAATTTGATGGTCCAGTTGAGGAAAAAGCTTCAGAAAAATGGGCCAACATTTTCAAATAGAGTCAAGTATTGGCTTTGTTTTCAGTCTAAAATTCCAGTCTCAGAAAGAACCCTATCTCAGTCACTCTTAAAGTCTTAGAATGTTAGAACTGTGGATTCCTCAAAAACTGTAACAAACAACCTTTTTTTCATTGTTGAAAGTGGCAGAGGACTTGGGATGCATATTGCTGAAGTTAGGCAAATGTGGTTGCATTCCAGGCTTGCCTCCTCTTTTTAATGAAATCATGAGCTATTTACTTAACCTCCTTGAGTCTCAGTTTTACATAACTATAAATTGTAAAGGGTAAAATAAAATAAAATGATTAAAATTCACAGATCAGCTGGAAGGATTAAATTATA
>NW_007837167.1:0-734 GCF_000696425.1 Galeopterus variegatus
TGGATATGAGGTGAGAGGGGCTGTCTAAACTAACTCCATTTTCCTCACACTCCATCCCTTCGGGATCTCTTGCCCTACAATCTACGCATTCAGAAACTTCTGTGATGTTCCCTTAGTGAGGATAAGTGACCCTTGCATTTGCATAACCTCCATACTTATTGTACGTTCTATACACCTTGAGGCTTGTCCCCATAGCTCTATCCTTTCATGTATTAGCCGTGAAAACCCCACCCATACATATGTCCAGTTAGTAGTCATCACTGGGATGATTTTCCACAGGAATCCTGCAGCCACACTGGGAATCCTGCAGCCACACTGGTGGAAACTCAGTGCATATTCAGCAAGCTGATACATTGGCCACACGAGCATGTTTGTGTCCAGTCAACTCTGGTGCCTGCAGCCACAATACTATGGGTAAAAAGACAAAAAGGTTATTGAAACCAATAGAGGGAGTTCCCATCCCTCTGGCAGAATACATTCCAGTTTACCATCTCGGAAAGAATGGTTGCAGGAACAGGTGCTGAGGCTCTATGCAACAGAGCCTCCACTGAAGAGGGCCTGCCTTTGCAGTTCTCTTATTTAAGACCCTGACTGTTGGCCATAATCGCCGTGTCCACCCCTTCAGGGATGGGGGTTTGTGGACAGCCTTAGTCCCCTTTTCAGAAGACCATCATACCGTTCAATCATTCCCACTGCCTGGGGATGATATGGCACATGTAACTTCCACTGAATGG
>NW_007837168.1:0-734 GCF_000696425.1 Galeopterus variegatus
AACAAAACTCTGGAAAGTATACAAACACATGGAAATTAAACAACATTCTACTTAATAATACTTGGGTCCAAGAAGAAATCAAGCAGGAAATTTAAAAATTTATCAAAATGAATGAAAAAAATGATACATCATACCAAAACTTGTGGGATACAGCAAAGGCAGTACTAAGGGGGTAATTTATTGCATTAAATTCTTACCTCAGAAAAATGGAAAGATGGCAAATGAACAATCTAATAATGCGCCTTAAAGAAATAGAAAAACAAGAACAATCCAAACCTAAAGTTAGCAGAAGGAAAGAAATCATCAAGATCAGAGCAGGACTTAACGAAATTGAAACCCCCCAAAAATACAAAAGATCAACGAATCAAAAGTTGGTTTTTTGAAAAGATAAATAAAATCGACAACCCACTTGCATGGCTAACAAAAAAAAGAAGAGAGCACTAGCACGGCCAACAAAAAAGAGAAAAGAGAAGATTCAAATAACAAAAATTAGAAATGAAAAAGTTGATATTACAAATGACCCAACCGAAATACAAGGAATCATCCGAGACTACTATAAACAGCTATACGCCAACAAGTTCGAAAATCTGGAGGAAATGGATAAATTTCTGGACTCACACAAGCTTCCAAAACTAAACCATGAAGATGTAGAGAACCTGAACAGACCAATAATAATAAAGGAGATTGAAGTTGTTATCAGAAAGCTCCCAACAAAGAAAAGCCCAGGACCAGAT
>NW_007837169.1:0-734 GCF_000696425.1 Galeopterus variegatus
TTATTTCACTCAACATAAGTTTCTCCAGGTTCATCCATGTTGTTGCAAATGGAAGTATTTCGTTCTTTTTTATGGCAGAGTAGTATTCCATGGTGTATGTATACCACAGCTTCCTTATCCAATCATCCATCGATGGACATTTAGGTTGGTTCCACGTCTTGGCTATTATAAGGGGACATTTAAGTTGGTTCCATGTCTTGGCTATTGTAAACAGAGCTGCAATGAGCATTGGAGTCCAAGTATGTCTTTGACATGATGATTTCCATTCTCCTGGATATATACCCAGAAGTGGGATTGCTGGATCATATGGAAGATCTATCTGTAGTTGTTTGAGAATCCTCCATGCTGTTTTCCATAGTGGTTGTACTAATTTACAGTCCTACCAACAGTGTAGGAGTGTTCCCGGCTCTCCACACCATTGCCAGCATTTGTTATTTACCGTCTTTTTGATTATAGCCAGTCTAACGGAGGTGAGGTGCTATCTCAATGTCGTTTTATTTTGCATTTCCCTAATGGCTAGTGATGTTGAACATTTTTTCATGTACATGTTGGCCATTTGTATGTCTTCCTTTGAAGAGTGTCTGTTCAGCTCCTTGCCCATTTTTGAATAGGGTTATTTGGTTTTTATGATATAATTGTTTGAGTTCTATGTATATTCTGGATATTAATCCCCTGTCGGATGCATAGTTAGCAAAAATTTTCTCCCACTCTGTAGGTTGTCATTTTGCTCTGTT
>NW_007837170.1:0-734 GCF_000696425.1 Galeopterus variegatus
TGCCTTGGTGGTCAAGTGTTTGTCTGCTCTGGGTCTGCTCTGTTCATCTACCTGGCTGAGGAACACCTAGAGCCCGCAGGCGGGGCAGTGGCCCCACTGCTCTTTACGACTGAGGTCACTGAGCAGAGGAATTCCAGAGACGCTGCTGAGGAGCTACTCCTGGCTCATCTCCTCCCTGTGCCTGCTTTACTTGGTTGCTTAGTTGCAGAATATTTTGATATTTTCATTCCACCCTCTGAATGTTGGAGTAGTTCGCAAGAACAATTCTCTTTTTCCTCAGTGATACATTCCAGGCATTTGGTAGGTTCTCAATAGATAGTCATCGAGTTGAGCAAGTAATATTGAAGTACATTATCCATACAAAAGCCTTTTCTTTAGATCTTCCCATTTGCTCAACACCAAGACCTTCTGAAACCATTTTACAGAGATTTGTCCTTTGCATGAGTCTGGCTCCCTGCTTCTCAAAGTGTGGACTTGGACCAGCAGCACTGGCGCCAGCTGGCAGCTTGTCAGAAATGCAGAATCTCAGGCCTCTCCGCAGACCTACTGAATATTATAATAAGATATCCAGGTGACTCAGATGCACATTAAAATTTGAGAAACACTGGGACTTAGGTTTTCAGTTGTAGCTGAAAGTGGTCGCTAACCCCAATTCCATTCTTTAGATAACTTCTTTTTTTTTTTTTTTTGTCTTTTTCCGTGTCCAGCAACGGATCACAACCCTCAGTGTTGCC
>NW_007837171.1:0-734 GCF_000696425.1 Galeopterus variegatus
AGAACTTTTGAAATCCCTGCTGCCCTTCCCAGATCTCAGCCCCCTTCATCTCCAATGACATTAAAATGTTTTGAATTTTGTGTTTTCACTTCTTACTTTTCTTTATACTTTTACCACATATGTAGTAAGCAGTTTCATATGGTTCAAGCTGGTACCCATTCCTAAACAATATACTGCTTTGTTTGGTTTCAACTTTTCTATAAATCATACTGCACATATTTTTTTCTGTGGTTTGCATTCTCACGGTCATGAAATTTGTTCTTGTTGACTTCTGTAGCCACAGCGCATTTATTTTTCCTGGCTCTCTTTCTTTTTCTTTCTTTCTTTCTTTTTATTTATTTATTTGTTTTTTTTGCAGCTGGCTGGTACAGGCATCTGAACCCTTAACCTTGGTGTTAGCAGCACCACACTCTACCAAGTGAGCTAACCGCCCAGCCCTTCACTGCTGTATTGTGTCACAGGACCACAGTCTTGTCTAATGTTCTTGTCTATTTTACTTTCAATGCATCACACCTTTATTTCTGGGCATAATTTACACAAGGGGTCTTTCTTCAAAAAAGCCATGGAAAGATTACCTTTTTATTATCCTTTAATTCTATCTTTCCATAAACTTTTTGATGTACCCTCATATATAATTGGAATAAATGTGTGTATATAATCAAAATCTTGATTTTTCCACCTAAAATTATTTAAGATAATTTTGTACATTATTTTTAAACCTTTGTAAAATACCA
>NW_007837172.1:0-734 GCF_000696425.1 Galeopterus variegatus
ATAAAGACCAAAGGACAAACCAAACAAGACAATAACATATACAACAACCAAATAAGAGATAAACAATAGTAAAAGATGTAACTTGGAAGAACAAAATGTGAAAAATTGGGAGAAATGACATCAAAGTGTAAAGATAGCTTTGTTTTATTTATTTTTTCTTAGATATCAAACTAAAGTTGTTATTAGTCTAAAATAATTTGTTATAACTAGAACATGTTTGTAAGCCTCATGGTAACCATAACACAAAAACTTATTAGACATACTAAAAGTGAACAGCAGGAAAACAAAATATAATGCTAGAGAAAGCTGCTCAACCACAAAGGAAGATAGTAGACTGAAAAAGGAAAAAGGGAACTACAAAACACCCAGAAAAAAAGTAGCCCAGTCGCAGTAACAAGTCCCTATATATCAATAATAATGCTACATGGAAAAGGATTAAATGACCCAATTAAAAGGAGCAGAGTGGCTCAATGGATTATAAAACTAGAATAAAAATAATGCTGCCTAAAAGAAATCATTTCACTATAAAAACACACGCCATCTGAAAGTGAAGGGACATAAAAAGATGTTTCATGCAAATAGAAAGCAAAAGAGAGCAGAGTAGCTATAATTATATCAGATAAAATAGACATCAAGCCAAGGAAAGTTAAAGAAAAGGAAGGTCATTACATAATGGTAATGTAATCAATTCAAAAAGAGGATATAACAATTCTAAATATATATACACTCAACTC
>NW_007837173.1:0-734 GCF_000696425.1 Galeopterus variegatus
AAAGAAAGAAAGAAAGAAAGAAAGAAAGAAAGAAAGAAAGAAAGAAAGAAAGAATAAAAAAGAAAGAAAAAAACAAAAGAACAATCACAATAATATGTTGAACTTTCAGAAAGAGAAATTACAACTGTGGTTCTAGAGGTGGGAAATGGGGAGGGAGAGAGGGTTAGCAAGAAATTGGTTAATGGACATGAAGAATGATTATGTTTTGTAATGATGAATATGCTAATTATTCTGATTTGATCAGCACACATTGTACACAGGTATTGTTATTAAACTGTATACCCCACAAATATGTACAATCAATTATGTTTCAATAAGAAAAAAAAGAGTGCTGGAAGAAAAAGATTGTCAGCTAAGAATTCTATATCTGGCAAAACTAACCTTCACACATGAAGGAGAAATAAAGTCTTTCCTAGACAAACAAAAGCTAAGGGAACTTATCAACACTCGACCTGCCTTACAAGAAATGCTGAAGGGAGTTCTTGAATATGAAAGAAGATGATGCTAGGGAGCATCAAGGAAACATTTGAAGGTACATAACTCATTAGTCAAGTAAGTTCACAGACAACCTTAGAATATTCCAATGTTGTAAGGGTGGTGAATAAACCCCTTACATCCTTAGCATGAAGACTAAAGGACAAACTTAACAAGACACGAACATATACAACAACCATATAAGAGAAAATAATATTAAAAGATGTATCTTGAAACAAGAAATTGTCAAAAAGTGAGTG
>NW_007837174.1:0-734 GCF_000696425.1 Galeopterus variegatus
AAATCATTTAAATGCTGATAAACAGGGAGAAACAGCTATGATGAGGCATTGGGGGAACAAGAAAACAAAACTGTTTTGGTTAAATGGAAAGATTTATTAACTAATCAGTGGAAAGGACCTGATGTTTTGTTAACCTCGGGATGGGGTTATGCATGTGTATTTCCACGGAATGCTGAAAGTCCTTTATGGATTCCTGATAGGTTGATAAGACATTATAATGCCACCAGTCAGAAACAAGAGATGTAAAGAATTCAAAATGGGGTGTCAGACCACCAATCAAAAGTTAAAGAACAACGTGGTTCCTGAAACAAGAAGACTACAAATCCCCCAGTCTGCAGCAACAAGAAGTGCTTCATATCCAATTTGGGGCCAGATCAAGCGGCTAACTTCTGCAACTGAAGGGTTGCTGACATTCTCCAGGAAGAAAAAAATGCCTGAGACTTTATTTTTGGCTATATTTGCTCTGCTTTCTTTTCAGGTAATCTCAACTTTGGCTGTAGCCTCCTCTCTAGGAGAGGAAGGTAAAGCTTATTGGACTTATTTCCCAAATCCACCATTGTTACATTCTGGCACGTGGAGCAGGCAAAATCTTAAAGTTTTTACCAGCCACCCTCAGCTTTTGGGGGGTATTTCAGGTTCTTTAATCCCCCATAAGTTGAGTAATACCTTATCTTTTCATGGCTTGGCTGATGAAGTTCCTGTATGTTTCAGCATGAATAGTACTCGCGTGCCTG
>NW_007837175.1:0-734 GCF_000696425.1 Galeopterus variegatus
TTGCATGTTCACAGATGTGTTTTAACCGTGAATATGTTTTTTCCTTCTTTATTAAAAAAAACTATTATCTAAACTATTATTTATAATCTAAATAGACTATTATCTAACTAGTTCGGATAAAATTCTAAAATGAATAAATAAATAATGTGTATTTTATATTTTTCTGAGTATTCTTATATTTACCATCTAAGTTGATAATTGCATCGTGTCTCTGAGGAAGATATATCCCTGTTTTTTATTGATGAGGAAATTCAAGTGCATGGAAACTTACTACTTGCCCAAGACTACAACAAAATTAATGATCCAATGGGATCGGTATTGGTCAGATTCTTACTCCATCTACTTTGAAAGTTTTGCTGAATAAGACCAGTTTAGTATTAAAGGGGCACTAGTTTTAATTTCTAAATGCAGGGATAGAAATAGATGAAATTATTATTAATAGCATCAGTTCAACTCTGTTTTTAAACAATGGCCCAAATCAGGTTTCTGACTCCATTTCTCCGTCTCCTACTCATCGAGCTTTTATTCTCTTATCACAAAGGTTACTCCCAGCCAACTAGTCCAATGAAAAGTACGGCTTGATTAAGGATCTCTTTTGTTAGTAATCTGTGCCTAATGCTTTTAGATTTCCCACGGGCTGTTGTAGAAAATGGAAAATCTGGTTTAAATGGAACCTGATCCTGTTAATGGTTTAATAGCAGCTGCCACAGGGTTATGGCATTTTTCAGCAGATG
>NW_007837176.1:0-734 GCF_000696425.1 Galeopterus variegatus
ATTTAGCTTCTTCAGGAAATCCCAACTCTTTTCCGTAGTGGCAGCACCATTTTACATTCCTACCAGCAATGCACGAATATTTTAACTTCTCCACATTTTTGCCAACACTGTTTATTTTCTGAGTAATTTATAAAGAAAACAAAATTTATTGCTTACAGTTTCTGAGGATAGGAAGTCCAAGGTCCATCTGGTGGTGGTGACAGCGACCCAGGGGTCTCACATTGCAAGATGGTGGAAGCAGAAAGAGTGGAGACACAGACAGATTCTCCTCTTCTTTTAAAGCCCTCAGAACCACGCCCTTGACTGCCATTTTTCATCCATTCACTACAGCATGGTCCTACAATCCAATCACCTTTTCAAGGCTCCACCTTTCAACTGCTATAATAGAATTTCCCACCCTCTTAACAGTCAAAGTGGGGGCTAAGTTTCTAATACATAAAACTTGGGGGACACAATTCAAGTTTCAGTGAGTTTTTGGGGGAACATAATTCAATCCACTCCACCATGTGAGAAGGTTGAGTCCTTCTCACGTGGGTCACTCTGACCTCCTCTTCTGCTTCTCTCTTCTACTTTTAAGGACCCTTGTGATTATACTGCGCCCACTCAGATATTCCAGGATAATCTCCCTATTTTAGGGTCAGCTGATTAGTGACCTTAATTCCATCTTTAACACTAATTCCTCTTTGCCATATAAGATAACATATTTACTGGTATGTGGACATCTTTGGGGAGCC
>NW_007837177.1:0-734 GCF_000696425.1 Galeopterus variegatus
AAGAATGTAGCAGAACTCATGGAACTGAAAGTCTTATTCATTGAAATAAAAAACACAACCCAGAACTTAAGCAGCAGGCTAGAGCAAGCAGAATAAAGAATTTCAGATCTCGAAGATGGTCATTTTGAAATAACCCAGGAGAACAAAACAAAAACAAAAACAAAAAAAATACTTAAAAAAATAAAGAAAATCTAAGAGAGCTAGCAGACAATCTGAAGCACACAAACATTCAAATCATGGGTGTTCCAGAAGGGGAGGAGAAAGGAAAAGACATTGAAAACCAATTCAAGCAAATAACAGAAAATTTCCCAGGTATAGGAGACACATTGATCTTCAGATCCAGGAGGCTCAAAGATCCCAAACAGATTCAACCCAAAAAGATCCTCTCCAGCACACATTATAGTCAAACTGGAAAAGCTCAGATACAAAGAGAATCTTAAAAGAAGCAGGAGAAAAACATCAAGTCACCTAAAATGGAGCCCCTATCAAACAAACAGGAGACTTTTCAATAGAAACTCCACAGGCCAGAAGAAAATGGGAAGATATGCTCAAAATACTAAAAGAAAAAAACTGCCATCCAAGAATACTATACCCAGTCAAGCTATCCTTCAGAAATGAAGGAGAAATAGTGTATTTTCCAGACAAACAAAAATTGTGGGACTTCACCACCACGTGACCAGCCCTGCAAGAAATCCTAAAGGGAGTCCTGCATCTTGAACCAGAAACACAATAAT
>NW_007837178.1:0-733 GCF_000696425.1 Galeopterus variegatus
GCAGTTCTGTTTTCTCCTTTTGAAAGTTCAGTATATTATTGTGATTGTTGAATCTTTCTTTCTTTCTTTTTTAAAATTTATTTGCTTATTTTTTTTAGCTCACACATATGAGTGAACATGTGGTATTTCTTTTTCTGTACCTGGCTTAGTTCACTTAACATAATTGTCTCTAAGCTCATCCATGTTGGTGCGAAGGTCAGAGTTTCATTATTTTTCATGGCTGAGTAGTATTCCATTGTGTAAATATATCACATTTTCCTTATCTAGTCATCCATCGATAGACATTTAGGTTGGTTTCAACTCTTGGCTATTGTAAATAGAGCTGCAACAAACATGGGGGTGAAGGTATCCCTTTAACGTCATGATTTCCATACACCCAGCAGTGTAATTGCTAGATCCTATGGCAGTTCTATCTGAAGTTGTTTAAGAAATCTCTGTATTATTTTTCATAATGGCTGCACCAGTTATAGTCCCACCAACAGTGCAGGAGGGTTCCCCTTTCTCCAAATCTTAGCCAGCATTTGTTATTCTCTGTCATTTTGATATTAACCAGTCTAACTGTGGTGAGATGATATCTTAATGTGGTTTTGATTTACATTTCCCTGATGCTGAGTGATGTTGAGTTTTGTTTCATGTGTCTGTTGCCCATTTGTATGTCTTTCTTTGAGAAATACGTATTTATCTCCTTTGCCCATTTTTAACCTTTTTCTTTTCTTTTCTTTTTTTTTTTTTT
>NW_007837179.1:0-733 GCF_000696425.1 Galeopterus variegatus
TACACTCTGTCTTGATACTTCTTTAGGAAGGCTCACTTGGCAGCAAGCGTCTGTTTAGTGACTGTATAGACAAAGGAATGGTGCCAATCCTGGGAAGAGGTGGAATTGTAGGGTGGGGAAGGGAACTTTTCCAGAAAGTAAGACTTTTAAATATTTTTCTTTCCCCATAGTAATAACAACTAGCTTAGCACTTTTCTTTTTGAGGAGGAAAAAGCTTTTAATCGTGAATGCTTCTCACAGCTGGCTACACCATGTGCAATATTCAAAAAACAAGAACAGGCTAATCATAGAGAACCAGCAGCAGCTAAACAGCCCTCTGCTGGCTTCCAAAGTGCTTATAATTGAGTGCAGATGGTCCCAGCAGGGACGGGGAGTGTGTCCCTGCTGACTCCTCACACCCCAGAGGACCAAGGGGGGCTCATGAAGGCGCTCAAACCTGATTGTACCCTCGCAGGGGCAAAAAGCCGTGCTGCTGAAGGAGGACAGGGAAAGGCAGGTGGTACCAGAGCCTGCTGGCCACCTTCTGCCCAGCCTTCCCCAGGCCACAAGAGCAGATCTTCAGGCTGCCAGAGCTGGATTTGATGAGTCTAGGTTCTCAAGATTAGAGAAGGCCTGGAGTGAGGGAGCAGGAGTTGGAAGTTCCTTATAATCATCTGAAGAGCCTCATTGTACAACCTGCCTGGCCGTGAGATGCGAGAAAAGGAAAGTCATGGAAATGCAGAGACTGCTTCTT
>NW_007837180.1:0-733 GCF_000696425.1 Galeopterus variegatus
AGTAACCTGATGTTATACTTCATTTGCCAACAGAGCTGTAAGGCTGTCAGAGTTGGTAATGGAGTGCTCCAGAAATGAATCAAATCTCGTGTGCTCTGTCAAGAACACACCCATATTAAATATGTTAGACCTACTGTCAGAAATGGTACATATGTGCTTAGTAATACAGGCAGCAGGTCAGTGTTCTGGGAATATGACTTCAAGTTGTGCTTTGACATAAAAATGTTGTTTATTTTCTTTACGTACATCGTGTTGCCATAAATCAACATGCAGTGTGTCTACCATTACTCTTGGGGAAAGGTTCATTCATGTTTTTCACAAAAGGTTCATTCACGTTTTTCACTCTGTAATATTGTTTGCCATTCATTTGGCTCTTCTCTGGCAGAACTTACTGCATGCAGTCTATACCTCATATCTATGCATTTTAGGAATTTACACATAAGGTCATGAGCAGTGTTCATTCCTTTACATTTTCCTGGCAGCCATTCATTCACCCATATAAAATGCATTCTTATATAGAAATTTAAATATTGATTACTTTAAATTACTTTAATATTTTCTATGCAGATAAAACTGCGACCCACACACATAAAGTAAAGTGTAAATATAACTTTAAAAAGGATCACTCATGCCCATAAATCATTCTGACCTATAACATCCTGTATATTTTTCACTTTCTAAACTATTTCTTTATTTCAACTTGCCAGAATAGGGAAGATATTATTAACAAAAT
>NW_007837181.1:0-733 GCF_000696425.1 Galeopterus variegatus
TCAGTCTAAAACAACTGCCTCCCACAATTTTTGTGAACACTATCAAGCCCCCCACTTTAGTTACCACCTCCTTAATCCCAGAAGATGCCACTACCCCCTTCTTCACAGAAAAAACTACAGGCAGTGGTCAGGAGCTCCCTCAATCCCCTGATCTCTTCATGAGCCATCCCACTTACTACTTACTTTTCTCTGGTCTCAGATAATCAAGTGTCTTCCAGCCTATTCCAGCTAATTCCTTCACTGGGACTCTCAATTGCATCCCTTCCAAATACCCTACCTCTGTCTTGGTCCTATTAGATTTTGTGATGAAAAAAACGTATTAATATGGGACTGATCAGAGGATGGGATGGCCAGGGAGGAAGAGGAAGGGAAGGACTTAAAAAGAAAAAGAGGTAAAGTTAATGCACATAGTAAAGAACTAGGGTGGAGGAACAGAGAGTTAGAAGAGAGAAGGAGGAAAAGCCTTAAGGGGGGAGATGAAAGAAAGGGACGTTTGTTCTGCAGAGGATGGGGTGTGAGAAATGGGACACTGCCAGGGGAATGACTTGGATCTGCTTTAGCATCACGAAAGAGATGTCCGTACAGACACATTTTTCTGTTGGAATGTGCTTCTGTTAATGTGACACAAAACAAGAAATGTATGCTGTATGAGATGTGGCTTCGATAAGTTAGACTGATATTTCCCATTTTAAAAATAAAAACAAAACAAATAAGCAAAATTTAAAATGCCCCC
>NW_007837182.1:0-733 GCF_000696425.1 Galeopterus variegatus
CTAAGTCTGCTTTGGAAATTCAGTGAGATAACATGGAAAGTACTTAGCACGCACTGACCTCCTGGTAAGTATTTCATAGGTATTGGCGAGCGACACAAAAGCAGACATTGTAATCAGACCCAGGACTGTCCGATGATGTGATTTATGCACATTAAGTACCTTGTTGGACCAAATGTAAGAGTCATAGTAACTATTAATTTGGGTGGATATGGCTCACAAATATTAAAATGTTAATGCTGTATGTTAAAGGATACTCAAAAATGCTATACAGGACAATTTAATTGTCTTAAGTTATACAATGTGTTAGGCAGGGAGATGAAAACATAATATAGGCTGTAATAACGAAAAAGCATTTATAAGACTTTCTCTTATTTAGTTTGAAATTATTTTCATTCTCTGTGATATACATTTATCTTATGATCTGGATTGACTTTAAACATTCTAAGTTTAGTAAGTTTAAGTACTAGTTATATTTGCATTCACTACTAAAAAATATTTGTTTACTATATTATACAAGTTTGCAAAGTAAACACTTTTCAAAAGAAATCCCATTTTCAATTCTAACATTTTCTAAATAATCAATTGACAAATTCTGTGTGTGCCTACTACAGTCCTGATCCCAAACCCCTGCTAGTAATTAATTTATAAGTTCACTAGGAAGAAACATGTACCGAAACTACCAGCAAGAGAGTAGGAGACACTGCCCCAGCCAGGGGTCGGTGTTTCCAGAGCA
>NW_007837183.1:0-733 GCF_000696425.1 Galeopterus variegatus
TTCGCCCTCCCTTGAAGGCAAGGGCACTTTTACCCCAGAGCCGGTTCCCCCGTTTTGACTGTCTTCTGTTCTTTGCTGTGTCAGGAACGCTCATGTATGTTACAATTGTATGACATTTTCCTCCAAGGAAATGAAGTTACTGTCTATACAATACTTCGGAGATATTACGTCTGGAGATATTTTGTCCGCACGGTCACCCCTCTTGTCACGGTAGTCTAGATTGTCTTCTCCATGAGATGAATGCATGCATCCTTTCTTGACAACTCGTTTTCTCATGGTGGGGGGAAAAATAGAATCCATAGTGCTGGCGGGGCTTGCTTGCCTTCCCCTCAAATTGCTTCACTTGCACTCGTGTTCCAATCCCAGTGTTTATCTCCACTGTATTAGAATTGTGAGTGTCTGAACCAAAGCCTTTGTGTGGGTCTCCCTGAGAATTACTTGTCCTGTGTTCGCAACTCGGAGTATGGTCTTACTTTGCTGTGTGATGGTGTCTTACGGTACAGAAGGGGGCCGAGTCCGTACCTCCCGGATTGGTGAGAAGCGTGGGACCAGAATTGGCATTTCAGACATCGAGTTCTCCAAGTTATTGTCCTTTCTTTGACTCCCCTTCCAATCCCTTTTTTAGGTGTTTCATTTTTGGATGAAGTATCTTGGGCTGTGAATTCAGCCTCCTATGGGTGACACAGCCTTGCTGGCCCTTATGTGCCTATCTTTGACTGTGGGGTGTGATTGG
>NW_007837184.1:0-733 GCF_000696425.1 Galeopterus variegatus
CAGTCCTGGAGGCTAAGAAGGGCTAAGGACACAGAGTGCCTCCTAAGCAGGGATGGTCCAGAGATGAGGAAGGTCTGCCAGCCTGGGTCAGAGCTGGGGTGGTTCCACCTGAGCCCAAATCAAGGAAGGCACATGGGGTGGGTGTGACATGTGAGGAAGGTGACTTAGTGACTGCAGATATCGCTTCCCTCTGTGGAGCTCGAGCACGTGGAACGTGCTCCTTCCTCCTCTGTGTTGCATGAATGGACGGATGAAGGAATTGCCAGCATGACAGGAATGCCCAGATTGGCTCGGGAGGAACTCTGGTTTTGGTGGAGATCAGGGCTGAGGACTGGAGGGAATACCAGGGAAAGCAGAGGCTTGTGAAGAAGACTCAGGCTTGCTGATGAGGAGATAGGGGACATACACATGTTGCGCTTGTGGGAGGTTTGGGGGCATCTCCTCTGTGAGTGAGTCTCCTGGGCATTCAAGTCCCTGGAAAGATCCATCATATTTTTGGGACTGGAAACCTCCCAGAAGGGCCCAGGCTGGGAAGTGGGAACCCTGGGCCAAGGGCTGGGGGTTGGCTGTGTGTTGGGGGGACAGTGGGCAGGCAGGATTTGAAGGCTCACCCAAGGCAAGGACTCCTCATCCTCCTCAGGGGGTCAAGGCTGCACCCCCATTTGGTGTAGAAAAGCTCTGCTGTCTCTCAGATGCCCTGGCACAGGTGGGGCGATGCCGCCTGTTAAGCCCC
>NW_007837185.1:0-733 GCF_000696425.1 Galeopterus variegatus
TGTCCCAGAATCATAAGCCAAATAAATCTCTGTTCTTTATAAATTACCCAGTCTCAGATATTCTGTTATAGCAACACAAAAATGGACTAGTACACCATCCACTGGCTGGCTGGCATTATATTAGATTCACTCCAGCGATAAACAATCTGAGTATGAGTAATGCAGGAAGGTAAAGTTAAATGAGTATTGACTTTCCACTAGATAGCTTCCTCTTGTTTAGAAAAACACCATTCACACAGAACTCCATCCATGTAAGTAATTTTGAGAATTATGCAATTAATATACTGTATTAATATACAATTAATATTGTGGCACTTTTACTTAGTCTTGAACTGTATTTATTCTTTCATTAGCATTTCTTATAGTATTGTGTGATGGTAGTTATGCACCATTGCTGTAGGAGTTAGACTAGATTTCAGAGTTAACTTCTAACCCTTATGAGTTTGGAATGCCCACTCCCAGTAGTCAGAAGTTCATGAACAGTAGAAGTTCACGTCAAGGAAATCAAAGCTAACATCATCTGGCATGAGTCTAATTTCAGCTACTGAGGTCAGCAGGTTATCTGGTAGCAAGATAGTTTGCCACCAGCATTTCTGGTCACATTAAACTAATGCAATCTTTCATGGGAGGTGAAAAAACCAACTTCATGTTTTATATTCCAAGGAAAGTAAAGAAAAAATGTTTATTTAAATGACTTGTTTTAGAAATTTAAAAGGATCTCTTTCTGAAACTT
>NW_007837186.1:0-733 GCF_000696425.1 Galeopterus variegatus
AGAAACACTTACATATTGACCAAAAAACACACGCAGGAATATTCAGAGCAGAACTATTTGTAATAGTCAACATGAAAACTACTTATATGTCTGTCAACAGAACAGATAAATTGCAACATTCACACAATCGGATATGATATGTAGTAGTCTGTTTCTGTTGCTTATAACAGAATACACAGAACTCAGTGATTTATAAAGAAAATGAAATTTTTTGCTTACAGTTTTGGAGGTTCAGAACTCCAAAGTCCAAGGAACACATCTGGTCATGGTGACAGTGACTCAGTGGTTGCACTTTGCGGGATGGTGGAAGCAGACAGACTCTTCATGCTCCCCTTTTAAAGCACTCCGGACCACCATTTATAATCCATTCACTATGGCATGGTCCCACAATCTAATCACCTCTTTGAGGCCCCACCTTCCAATTACCATAAAGGATTTCCCACCCTCAACAGTCACAGCTGGGATTAAGTTTTGGGGGGACACTCAACCCAAGGCATTCTGCCTCTGGTCCCCCAAAACTCATGTCCTTTCCATGTACAAATATATTCATTTCATCCCCAAAGTCTTAATCTGTTTCAACTCAAAAGTCCTAAGTTCAAAGTCCCACTTGTGAAATCAAAAGAAGTTACCTACTTCCAGGATACAACGGGGGACTGCATATTCCCATTCAAAAAGGGAGAAACAGTCCAAAAGAAAGGTGTAATAGGTTCCAAACAAGTCCAAAACCCAGCAG
>NW_007837187.1:0-733 GCF_000696425.1 Galeopterus variegatus
CTTAGTGAACGTATTAAAAATGGTGGTCATTGGTGTGGTTTGGGGGGCTTTAAAAGAAGAGTGAATGAGGAGGTCAGTCTCTCTCTTGTTCTCTCTGCTCCACCATTTCACAGTGTGATACCCTGCTGTCACTGTCACCACCACCAAGACCCTCACCAGATGTGTTCCCTGGACTTTGGACTTCCCAGCCTTAGAAACTGTAAGCAATAAATTTTGCTTTCTTATTAACACCCAGTTCTGAGCATTTTGCTATAAGCAATAGAAACAGACTAATACAATTATAATATTGCTTTTAAAATTGTTTTCTATATTTTTTTCATTTAATTTAAGATCTGCTAGAGCTTCTTTTTTGGCAATTATCCAGCATGATCAGAAGATCTTTACAAAGACTGAAAATCTAACATTAAAATTCTCCTCCCAAGAATGGTATTTAGCCTCTCAGCTTTTATTTTCTTCTATGTTTTGGGGGGTCTCCTATGTGCCTGAACAGCTTAGGAGTCAGCCATACAAATCAGAAAGAAAATTTTGAGGATCACATGGCATACTTTCCTGAGTTCCTACCACTTTTCAGTCAAGAGAGAAAATTTTGAGGATCACATGGCATACTTTCCTGAGTTCCTACCACTTTTCAGTCCAAACTACGACCTCAACTTCTTCAGCCCCAAAATATTGCCCTCTAATGCTTGGGCTCTTTTTCAGGAATTATGAAACTATAAAAAATTATACTCACATT
>NW_007837188.1:0-733 GCF_000696425.1 Galeopterus variegatus
CCTCATAAATCACTCTAAGTACTTCGGCTTTTCCTCTGAGTGAAATGGAATATCTTTGCAGGATTTTGAATAGGGGAAATAACATGATTTGACATAAGAAAATATCTCTCTAGTGGCAATGTTAAGAATGGCCAGTGGTGAGACTATAGTTGTGTACAAGTTAGAGGCGATGGTGGCTTGGACAGGGACAGTGGTGGTGAAAGTGGTGAGAACTGGGCAGATTCTGCTAATATTTTCCAAATTCGTGTCTGGTGCCTGCTTTATGCTCTGCCTAGTTGTTGTAGGTAAGGTGATGAAGTCATCAGAGTCTGTCTTTTGTGCCCAAATCCTCTCTCGATTCTCTGTACACTTTTCTGAGGAAACCCTTCCCTCTCTTCTAATTGTGTCATATTTCCTTGCACCTCCTTTCTGTATCAAACAACAGCCCTTACTTATTAAAGAATAATGGCTTGAAATTCATTTGCATTTTTAACCTTTACCACCTGAATGTATAATGTAAAATGTGTGCTCTTTCCTTTCCAAGAAATTTCAGCCATCACTAGTATGAAAAGAGGAGTAAGCTTTAGAGCCTAACTGTCCTGGTTTTATCAATTAACATTTATCTTTTAAGTTTGGCCCCTCAAATTACAATAGCTGCTCCATAGATGGGCCTGAAAACAGTCCTACTTTTCTCTTTTTAGTCTAATGAGAGAAAGGTCAGAGGGATAAGTCTGGGGGGGGGGGGGGGGGGGGG
>NW_007837189.1:0-733 GCF_000696425.1 Galeopterus variegatus
TGTTTTGCAAAGGCAGGGTAAGGACCAAAGAGTGCAGAAACACAGCAGGCAAAAGATGGAACAGAGAAAAAGAGGACCAGTACCAGGGACAGATACAGAGACAAAAAGGACAGACATAGGATCATGATCACAGTAGGGAAGAATAAAGACAGAGTCTGGATGAGTGGAGAGCAAATGTACATCCCTTGTATTCTCCAGGGATTAGAGACCAGTTAGAACAGAGGCCCTCTGAGCCAGTGGGACCTATGAGCCTCAGGTCCCAGCGCCCAAAGCTAGTCTAGGATATAAGCAAAGATTAACCCAAATTAACACTTTCCCATCTTAGGAACTTATACCTCTACTAATTATTAGTGAAGACTTGGGGATCTCAGAATCCAGGATAGTACTGTAAGGGTAAAAATGTGTATTACTTTTTCCTTATTTATTCCAATGTCCACAGTCAATACCCCTATAGCAAAAGACAGATTAACAAGAAAAAAAGCATAAACAAATTTTTTTAATCAAACTTTACATGACACAGGAGATTCCATAAGTGAAGACCCAACGATCCAGGAAAAACAAAAACAACAACAACAACTGTATTTTTATGCTTAGATTATGTAAAGAATGCATAGCTGTGTGTAAATATGGTTGGACAAAAAGGGTGTAATCCAAAGGTAATAGAATGGGCGAGGGGGTGACTTAGCAAGGCCAGTTAGCTCAGATTCTTCTCGGCCTCTCTGTGTAACATTCC
>NW_007837190.1:0-733 GCF_000696425.1 Galeopterus variegatus
TTGTATTGCAGGACTACTGGCAATAAACACTCTTAGTTTTCTTCCATCTGAAAATCTATTTCACTTTATTCTTGTAGGGCATTTTTGCTAGATATAGAATTCTGAGTTATTTTTTCCTCAACTCTTTAAAATATGCTTTTACTATCTTCTGTCCTTTGTAATTTCTGAGAAGTCCATAGTCATCCAAATTGTTGTTCCCCCTGTATGTAATGTGCAATTTTCTTTGGCTGCCTTCATGATGTTTTTACCTTTAGTTTTCAGGAATTTACTCATGATACTCTCTGGAATTTATCTTTTGAGGGGTTAGCTGAGCTTCTTGAACCTATAAATTTATGTCTTTCCCCAAATTTTGATTGTCTACTATAATTTCCTCAGATGTATTTCCACCTCTTTCTCTTACTTCTCCCCTCTCTTTTTAAGACTCATATCACCCTTATGTCAAGCCTTTTGATATTGTCCCACAGATCCCTTAAGCTCTTTCCATTTTTTTCAAGTTTTTTCTCTCTCTTCTTCAGATCAAATAATTCCTTGGTTCTATGTTTAAGTTCACTGACTCCCCTGTCCTCTATATTCTGCTACTAAGCACATCCAGTGATTTATTATCATTATTATTTCTTAGTGATAAAATATCTATTTTATTCTTTCTTTATTTTCTATTTTTCTCATGATATTTCATATATTTTCTTTCATTTTTAGTGTATTTTTCTTTCCTTCATTGAGCACAGTTATTATA
>NW_007837191.1:0-733 GCF_000696425.1 Galeopterus variegatus
CAGTGTCGCGCCCGTACCAGACCGGGACCGGCAACAGGATTGCAACCCTCGGTGTTGTGCCCGCTTCGCCTCACTCAGCCAGTGAGCGGCCGGTCTGTATGTGGGATCCGAACCCTTGGCGGGAGCACCGCCGCACTCTCAAGCGGCGCACTGTAGCAGTGCGCCACCGGGCTGGCCCAGAGCCAATGTTCTTAATCAATATAAGCAATTCTATTTTTCTCTTTTGTCCCGATCGCTCAGTGAACTATGTTAGAATAAGAATACAAGGTTCCTGACTCCCAGGACTCTTTTCTTTCTGGTCTACTATGTTTCCTTTAGTGTAACATCATCAAAGTTATTTCCATGTTCAGTTACGCCACTGAACTACTCACTTCTGCAAGTGAAAGAATAAATTCTAACACTTCTGGGGGCAACACTTAACCAATTTATTGAAATTTATCTCTTAATTTATTGATATCTCATAGTACCATCTTTAAGAAATATATACTATTTGACTGTTATGGTAGATCTGAAAAGCATTAGCCTATTTTTATGGAGGTGTATGTATGTGTGCGTGTACACATACAAAAAAATAGATAGATATATAGAGAGATATATCAGGGTATATCAAAAATTTCAAGAAAAAATAGAATTAAAAGTTTATACAATTCTTTCCATGAACTTTTTGAAGTACCCTTCTATGTATCTCTCTCTCTCTAGCTATCTATCATCTATCAAGCAAAGGAAGATACAT
>NW_007837192.1:0-733 GCF_000696425.1 Galeopterus variegatus
AATTACACAGAGCTTCTGAGGAACTGCGTCAAGAAGGTAGATTCCAAGGGTTTCTTTCTTTTTTTTTTTTATCCTTTTTGTCTTTTTTACTGACCGGTAATGGGATCGCAACCCTCTGTGTCGCGCCTGCACCACGCTCAGCCAGTGAGCGGGAACTGGTCTCCACATGGGATCCGAACCCTCGGCGGGAACGCCACTGTGCTCCCAAGTGGTGCACTCTCCAGTGCGCCACCAGGCCGGCCCTTCCAAGGGTTTCTAAACATGTGAAGAGAGCCCCGGTGTGCAGCTCTGCTGGAGAGAAATGGCTCTGTTGATGGAGTCCTCTGGGCGAACAGCATCTCCTAGAGGACTCTTCCTCCCAGCATCTCGGCCCCTCATTGCCCGTCTGGGGCTACGCGATGGGACTAGCAAGGATTCCTTCCACACCATAGACAGCTTTGTCACCATGTTCTGGCACAGGCCCACAGGTTCTCAGACTCCTTCAGGTAGACCTGCAGAAAGCACGATGCTTTTGTAAAAGATCATAAAGTATTAATTTGTTTAACTCCATCATCTAAGCTAGGAATTAACTTACTAGCAAAAATATTGATCTATTTTTGGTTTGCAGTTATCGCAGCTCAAAAACACTACAGCCTTTAAATAAAAATACATGTAAACAATATGAAATAAACCATGTAAGCATTCTTAGCACACGTAAGGTGACTGGATAAGCAACGATGACTGTTACCAGATG
>NW_007837193.1:0-733 GCF_000696425.1 Galeopterus variegatus
TGCGGCATGCATTTTTTCTCATTTAATTCTCATAGTAAAGCCAAGTGATAAGCATCACTAACAGCCATTTACATTTAAGCAAACTGAAGCTCAAAGAGGTTAAGGAACTTGTTCCAAGTGATACAGCTGGTAAGAAGTTAAGATTCAGGGCTCTCATTCTACAGGAAACTTAGCAAATGTATAATTTTGCATCAGGGCTGGTATTGTTTACATATTCTCCACCCTTGGCTTACCACATTGTATCTTAAACTCCTTAAATATTAATTCATATAGAAAGCCAAACATAGTGCCTTTAACTCACTAGGCAATCAATAACCATGAGTTATGGTAATGTTTCTGAATGCAGTTGAATAGAATTCTACTTCATTATTCATTCTTAACCTTAGAGAGATCCAGTATTTCTGTTTCAAAGATTTAGATGCTTGAGGACAAAAGACTTACTTTGCTTGGAGCAGAAGGAGGGGAGAGAGAAGGTGGAAGAGGATAGGGGAGAAAAGAAGGAAAGAAAAGAAAGTTGGAAATCAGAAAACTTTAGCTTAATATTGTCTAGGCCTAGGCAGATAATTAGATAATTTAAAGTCAAATTCAAATTTATACTATTAATTACTTCACTGAAATGACCAGATAGTAACTGGGCAGGGTTTGTGATGAATTTTAGTATTTATTTGAGTACTCTTAAACAATGACAATAACAGGCCAAAATGGAAAAAAAAAAAAAAAAAAAAAAAGGGGG
>NW_007837194.1:0-733 GCF_000696425.1 Galeopterus variegatus
CTGTGCAAGCAATGTAAAATGAAGTGTTTCTTATAAATATAATCCACTTGAATGATTTCATTGTATGCAAATTAAAGTTACTTTTTATAATCTGTTCATACAGATAATTATTGCATGAACTACAATTTATGTTTATTTAATTACTTAAACAACTTTCTCACTTCATTGTCTCCCTGAGTTTCTAATGACATGTCCTATTTAAATTATTTCATTAAGTTTTAATTTTATCTGTTTCATTACTGTAGAGAAACTCCACAAATATAGTATGCATACTCTTACCTTGTTTGAGGAAGTTGGTATGATTTTGAAAAAGAGAGATTTAACAGTGAACTAGAATATAATATTAAGAAAAACTTCCTCAAATCCAGTTTGTCATTATTTTCCATCTTTTTATATGTACATTTGTAAGTACATGAATAGGTATGGAGTAACAAAGCTTGTTCAATTAAAAGACATGGAGTTATAGACTTTTTGAGCTAGAAGAGACCTTAGAGAACATGTAATGATTTTCTAAGTGATTATAATATTTTTTTTTCCCGGAAGTATGCTTTAAGTCAAATTGTGTTGTGAAATGATGTGTTATAATAGAATCCACAAATTTCGAAAACTAATGTTTCTCTTTTGTTATCACTCACCTTCACATGCACATACAGGTAGAGTGCTGATTTATAAAATTATTTGGTGCCCGTTGATTAGCTGGCCGTTTGCCTCTTTTTCCTCCAGATAGAGTAAA
>NW_007837195.1:0-733 GCF_000696425.1 Galeopterus variegatus
CCCTGGGCAAGGTGCTTTCTCTCCTCTGCTCTCTTAGGTTCCTCATCTATAAAACAAGGACTGTTGTGAGTTTTACTGAGAATACATATTAAATGCCTAGTGGTTAAACTCAGGGTAAAACTAGTTAATGTTTATTGTTTTTAACATAAATGGAATATGGTCTCTGCCCTCAAGGAGCTCCAGCCAGGAGAGGAAACCTGCAGCTGAGGAGATAAATGCTGTGATTTGGTAAGTGTTGGCCTAAAGATAGAGAGCAGGGGGAGAGGAGGTGGGAGGGGGCTGGAAGGAGCTCCACCTGGATGGGCAGGGACAGAGTCCCAGAGGACACTCCAAACGTGCTGAGGAAGACATCTGGAGAGGAGTCAGAGGCCAGCACAGGGGACACTGGGCAGGATTCCCCACCCCACCCCCACCTACCCCATTGCACCCAGAGGGGGATGCCCAGGATTTGGGAAGGAAGAATTGGAGTTGTTCTCCCCAGAGCTGTCACCAGGCCGTGGTGTTATAACGTACCCCGAGGTCATAGGAAGCTTTGATATAACTTTAATTTTGGGTATCTTAGTCCAGATGGAAGCAGTAATAGCTATAGGAAAACAAAACAAAACAAAACAAAAAAAAAAAAGAAAATGACTCTGTCCATTTGAAATGTCTTTTTTTGTTCTTATTAAGGCATTGAAGAGCAATAAAAGAGAAAAACAAGCTTTGAGAAGAATAGATGATCTCACTGACTCTT
>NW_007837196.1:0-733 GCF_000696425.1 Galeopterus variegatus
GTCAATCTAGCTCTACAACCAGTACTCTTAATCACTGGGTTAGTTATATTCACTTTCTTTAGTCTTTATTTTTTTTTTCCTTTTTTTCCCCATTAGTCTCCCTGAATTCTCTTTCTCATAAACTATACCATCACCATCCTTTTTCTTCCTTTTTGCTTTTCATCCTCCCCTTCTCTTCCTCTATTCCCTTCTCTTCACTCTGCCTCTTTTGTCTAAGGTTACACTTTCAAAAGTAGTCTCAATGTAGAAGATGCATCACCAAACAAACGTTAAGTGTTTGTACCCAAGGTTTTGATTAGAAGCTTTGAAGAAAAGAACAGGTTAGAATTGTGGGTTCTAACATTGAGAGATGTGAGGGGGGAGATATTTTTACCAACATTTGAGTTGAGACTTCATCAAAATTGTTTAAGGCATTGAGTTTCCATGGGTATCCCTGTTCTGGTGCCAATTGTCTTTTTTCTCCTGTTGTGTTTCTCCAGGAGAATTGGGCAGGGAAGCAAATGACAAGGGAGGATATAGAGGTGATTCACTAACCACTGGAGGTTTGAAATGTGAACAAGTCTGGGAGTAGGAAGTGACTCGCTGACAGGCAATCCAGGAAAAAATCTTCCATGAAAGAAGGAAAAGTTTAGTAAAAGACAGTTGGCCGTTGGAAAAGCTGTTAAAATAAGATTTCCCATTGACATAGTTGCTTGGAGGTTTGATTTGGGCATAACAAGTAGAGTCTATCTGC
>NW_007837197.1:0-733 GCF_000696425.1 Galeopterus variegatus
TAATGTGGTGTATGACATTGATAGAATTCCATATGTAAAAACAGCATTGCATCTCAGGGATAAATCCCATTGCATCATGTTCATTGCATCTATGTTCATCAGAGATAGTGACCGGTAGTTTTTTTGCCTGTGGTGTCTTTCTCTGGTTTTGGTGTCAGGATAATGCTAGCCATCTAAAATGAGTTTGCAAATATTCCTTCTACCTCTATTTTTTTAATAGTTTAAAAAGGATTAGTACTAATTTTTCTTTAAATGTGTCATAGAATTCAGCCATCAAGCCATCTGCCCCTGGCCTTTTCTCTGCTGGGAAGATTTTGGCTACTGTTTCAATCGTTTTATTTGTTATTGGTTTGTTCAGGCTTTCTATTTCTCCTTGATTCAGTCTTGGTTAGTTTTATGTTCCCAGGAATTTGGTCATTTCTTCTAAGTTATCCAATTTGTTGTTCCATAATTGCTAATAGTCCCTTGTGAACCTTTTTATTTCTGAGACATCCATTGAAATGTTTTCTCTTTCATTTCTGATTTTGAGGTTTTTTTTCCTTGGTTAGTCTAGCTAAGCTTTTCTTGATTTGGGCTATTTTAAAAAAAAACCCTCTTACTTCAGTTGATTTATTTTTATGTAGTTTTTCTGTTTTCTATTTGATTCATTTCTATTCTGATCTTTATGACTTTCTTCCTTTTTCTAACATTGGGTTCAGTTTGTTCTTTCTCTAGTTCTTTGAGGTATAGAGTT
>NW_007837198.1:0-733 GCF_000696425.1 Galeopterus variegatus
TAGAAAGTGAGAACAAATTTAATGTAACAAATAAGAGAAACAGATTTCACAGAGAGAGTCAAGACATAGCTCCAGGGACTGAACAGGGCCCACATCAAGTTTAATATGAAAGTAACAAATACAGATCACACACAAAATTCAGGTTGGCTCAAGAGTGAATATTGGCCTACAAAAAGCAAGTTTGATACACAAAGAAAAAAATACACACCTCAGGCTAAGTGTGGACTGGCTCTAGGATAGTGAGCAGCAACCCTGCCTTCTACCAGGATTCCACTTGCATAGTTTTGCCATCTAATACATGTTCATGCTATCTAAGGAATATTCAGCTAAGAGGCAGTTCCCAGTTAGGTACCATTTTCTTGTGCCACTCAATTAATCTCCTTCTAGGACATGTTCATTGGTCAAATTCTATCACATGAACTGAACATGTTCAAGAATATTCTGTGCTCTTTAGCATCTCTAGTGGAAGGTCATTAAAAGGATAGATTCCACTTTACTGAGCATGCTTACCTACTAGGCTTATATAATCCATTTCTACTGAGGATGTCCAGCCACTGGATTAGCATAGGTCTGCCCTTTCAGATCCAAATATCTCCATGTTGGTTTTAAAAATAGGTCCAATAAGCAGGAGTAACAATCCTCTAGGAGAGGGCATGGAGAAGGGGCCTGAGACCTTGATGAGTGGCTTGAAACCCAGGTGTGTGTCATCAAACCTGAACCCATAGAAACTGAG
>NW_007837199.1:0-733 GCF_000696425.1 Galeopterus variegatus
CCCTCAAAGTCCTGAAGGAGAAATGGGTAAGAATCGCCGGGCAAATAATAGTAAGTTCAGGAATAAATGAAAGCATGTATAGAGAGGTCTGAATATATGAGGGTACTTCAAAAAGTTCGTGGAAAAATGGGATTAAAAGATAGTAGGAGTTTTTCCATGAGCTTTCTGAAGACTCCTCCTGTGAAGCAGTATGGAGGGTGGAGTTGGAGAAATAGAGGAAGAAGACAAGGCAGAGCTGGAGGCTCTTCCCAGCCAGCTTTGCCGGCTGGACCGGCTGGTGGAGAGGCACTGCGCAGCTTTAAACAGAGGGAGGTCACATCTACATTTTAGAAAGCCCACTTTTGTCCCTCTATGGGGAGTGGATGACAGGAGCTGGTGTGAGGCAGGGTAAGCCTGGAGTAGGCCTGTGGAGACCAAGTTTCTAATTCTGGCTCTTTCACCAATCAGCTGTGTGATTTGGCCTCCAACTTGATCATTTTTTTAAAAAATTTTTATTGAATCATAATTGATTATACATATTTTGGAGGTTCAACGTTGACTATGTTGATCAAATCAATATCACTTGCATATATATTGTTACAAATTATACTTATTCTTTATGCCCCTTGTCCTTCTCCCCATCTCCCTCTCCATCTGCCCTCCCCCCCTAATTACCCTAGATTTCTTCTCTCTCTCTGAAAGAATAATGGTTACTCTGTTGATTTGTTGCCTAGATGATCTGTCCAATGCTGAG
>NW_007837200.1:0-733 GCF_000696425.1 Galeopterus variegatus
CAGCCACTTGTTTGTTTACAGGCCACAAGCTAAGAATAGTTTTTACATTTTTAAGTGGCTACATTCTAATGGTTATATAAATACCCATGTAATACCTTTCATGTTGTCTCTTAGCCTTCAAAGCCTTTACTATTAAGAAAATGTTTGCCAATCCCGGCTTAGACTAATCTGGATCTACCCATGAAGTTGGGGATGAGTTCAACTTTCTCTGAAGCCCATGACTATGCAGAGGATAGGTGGATACCTGCCTAAAATTGGGATTCTCTTTGTGAGGGGAAAGGTTGCTAGACCTGGGTAGAAGCCAACAGTATCCATTGTAGCACAAATGACAGTCATGTAGCCAGACCTCATAAAAATTCGGGAGCAACCATTTAATGAGATTCACAGAGTCTTGAAAATAGTTCAGGAACTGGGAGGTCATTCACAGCCCAGTGCAATCTGGTAACCTCTTCTACTGCACCAAAAATTTGTTGTTTCTTTCATGGCAGCCACTACCAACCATATTCTCTATCTTGTAAATTTTTTTAATTTAAATTTTTATTTTTTAAATCATTTTTATTTTTATTTATTTTTAAAAGCCTATAGCATTAAATTATTTCAATTTTTAAAAATTTGTTACTTGACCTGTGGCCTAATATGTGGTCCATCTTGGAGAATGTTCCATGTGCTGATAAGAAGAATATGATGTATATTATCTAGTTGTTGGGTGAAATAGTCTACATATATATATATA
>NW_007837201.1:0-733 GCF_000696425.1 Galeopterus variegatus
TAACATATAGTCAGTGCTAGAGAATGTTCCATAGGCTGATGAAAAGAATGGGTATTTTGCTTTGCTGCTGTTATATGAAATGCTCTCTGTATGTCTGTTAGGTGCATATGGTTTATGGTGCCATTTAAATTTGATGTTTCCTTATTGAATTTCTGACTTGATTTGTCCAGTGATGAGAGTGAGGTGTTAATGTTCCCACCTATCATTGTGTTGGTGTCTATCTCTCCCTTTAGATCTGGTAATATTTGATTTGTATATGTGGGTGCTTTGTCTCTTAGTACAGATTTTGATTTAAAGACTATTTTATCTGATATAAGTATAGCTACTCCTGCTCACATTTTTTTTTCATTTGCATGGAATATCTTTTTCCCTCTCTTCACTTTCCGTGTATGTGTGTCTTTGTATATAAGGTGTGTTTCTTTTAGGCAATTTATAGATGAGTCATGTTTTGTTTTGCTTTTTAAGCCATTCAGTCTATGTCTTTTAATTGGAGCATTTAATCTATTTACATTCAAGGTTATTATTGATATATGAGATCTTACTCCTGACATTTTGTTGTTTCTTTTCTGATTGTTTTGTGTATCCTTTGTTTCTTTCTTCATTCATTATGTTAATCCTTGTGGTTTGGTGGTTTTCTGTATTGACAAGGTGTGATTCCCTTCTCTTTCTAATGTGTATATCTACTCTACCAGTAAGTTTTATATTGTTAGATATTTTCACAATGGTTGTTACT
>NW_007837202.1:0-733 GCF_000696425.1 Galeopterus variegatus
CATGGATCAACTGGCAGAGGGTGGAAGCCTAGTGCTTGTGAATTTTCTGACCAATAAGACCAAAGGAAATTGCTAGGAGGCCAGGCTTAAAAATAAACAGAAAGATTGAAAAAAATGAAAGCACAGATATCACTGGCAGCATATCTTAGGTAGACAGAGTCCTCAGATTAAGTCCAGGAACGTTAATTTAAAAAGAAAACACAGTTTTCCATTCCAACATGTAAGGAGCTCAGAAGTCATCACTCTGTCCTCACAACAAGAGAAAAGCTGACCACACAAAAAATCAACAACTCTTCTTAGATCTACCAAAGAATTGAGAAAACACGGCAAACCACCATCCCCAAAACTAGAGAGAAAGGTGAATACAGAGCTCAATAAGAACAGAAGCCACTGGAAATGGTCACTGGGAGGAACACTTAAGTGGGATTGACTAATTGCTGGAGGCTGAGCAAGAACTGGCTTGCTCAGTCTTAGGGAAGCTTTGCCACTTTCATGAGTTTTATCCCCAGTACCCCATCAGTTCTCATGGTGAAGATGGGAGAAAAATCTCTTGCTTCCAGCAGGGAGAGGGAAAAAGTAACCATTATAAAATGTGACCAGAGCATTGTGTTCTCCAAGACAAGAGAAAATGCCTTACTACACCCTAATCTGATCTAGGAGAATGGCAATGAGACAATTTGAGCCTCTTCTATCCTTTCTGCCTCACATTAAGAGAGAGAGAAAAAAAGACGAA
>NW_007837203.1:0-733 GCF_000696425.1 Galeopterus variegatus
GGTGGTGCAGAGCTTCTCTGCCCTCTCCAGGTGTGTGCTGTCTTAGTACATTTGAACTGCTATAACAAAATGCCCATAAATTGGGTGGCTTATCAATAGCAAAAATTTATTTCTTATAGTTCTGGAGGCTCTAAGTCCAAGATCAAGACACTGGCAAATTCAGTGTCTAGTGAGGCTCCACTCCCTCATAGATGGTGCCTTCCTGATGTGTGCTCACATGGTGGAAAAGGTAAGCTAGCTTTTTGCCGGTCTCTTTTATAAGAGCACTATGCAATAGTAAGTGTTCTGCCCTTATGGCCTGATCATATCCCAAAGGCCTCATCTCCTAGTGCCATCACCTTAGGGGCTAGGTTTCAACATTTGCATTTTGGGGGGACATAAACATTCAGTCCATTGCACGCCGTCCCTGGCCCCCCAAAATTCACATCCTTCTCACATGTAAAATACATTCATTCCATCCCAATGGCCCCCAAATTCTTAATTCATTCTACTGTCGATTCAAAAGTCTAAAATCCAGGCTGTATCTGAATATCATCTAAACCACATATAGGTGAGAGTCAAAGCATGATCCATTTTGAGACAAAATCCCTCCCAGCTATTAACCTGTCAAATCAAAAATGTTATGCACTTCTGGGCCGGCCCGGTGGCGCACTGCTACAGTGCGCTGCTTGCAAGTGCGGCAGCGCTCCCGCCGAGGGTTCGGATCCCACATACAGACCGGTTCCCGCTCACT
>NW_007837204.1:0-733 GCF_000696425.1 Galeopterus variegatus
AATAGATATTAGAAAAGATCTCAGGTTTTTGATATTATAAACAGTGAAAGAACAGGAACTACTTGTGCTACAACTCAATAAAATATCCTAAAAAATGATTCAGTAAGTCAACATGACTCATTGATTTACTAATAAATCACATGATTATTTCCATATGGTTGACATGTCGCTTTTCACCTACTTGAAACTAATAAGTTGTGTGAATATTGAACAAATAACTCTCTTCCAGGTATGTGGTACAAAGCAGAAGACATATACCTCTATAAATAAAGCTTCAGTGTTTGTTAGAAATGCAGAGTAAGAAATTGGGTACAGACAAGGGTTAGGCAGTTGTTCAGTCTGACACTGGGGGAAAAATCAAAGCCATAGTGCCATTTATCTCAAATATCAACAGGTGATTCCTGATATAACTGGATATAATGTAAACTCACCTTTTTCTGCTTAAATAAACACACAAAAACCAACAACACTGCTCAGCAGAACTGAACATTTTTTTTCCCTAAAAATGTTTGTAATGTGAAAGAACTGGCTGTCTGATACAACTATGAGTGAACCATCAAACTCAAAAAACTAGCCAGATAAGAGTACCCTGAAGCCTGCAAAAAAGTCAGATGAAAATGTGAAATCAACGAGTGGCTGTCATAGGGCATTTTACTATGAACAGTGATTATGCTATTACCTAAATTTTAAAAGCAATCCCAAGAAGCAGTAGAGAATAATCATAAACAGAAGA
>NW_007837205.1:0-733 GCF_000696425.1 Galeopterus variegatus
AGATTTTCTGTAAGAGAGTTTTATCAGCTGGGGTTAGAGGAAAGAAGGTTTGGAGGAAGAGAGTTAAACATCGAGAGGTTGAATGGAATAGATCATGAAGAAGATGGAAAAGAGAGGATTTATTATCTGGTGTTGGAGCAGGGTTGTCTGTGGTATCTGGTAGGAGAGGAAGGAGTGTTGCATCTGGGGTGTCACGGCCCTCTGTGGTGACCAATCGCGCCGTTTTGTCCACTAAGCATTTACCTTTAGTTACGGGTGAGCTGTCTTTTTGATGTGCTTTGCAATGGGAGACCCCTAACTGCTTGGGTAGCCAAGAGGCTTCAAGGAGCTTGTCTATTAAGGCAGAATTGCTTATAGCATTGCCTTTGGTGTTGAGCAATCTTCTTTCTTTCCAGATTGCTGCATGGGATATAAGTATGTGGAAAACGTATTTGGAATCTGTGTATAGGTTAAGGGATTTGTCTTCTGCCAGTACACAGGCCCGAGTGGCCGCAATGAGTTCAGCTTGTTGGTTAGTGGTACCGGGTGGTAATGTCTAAGCTTCTATAATTGAGTTAAAAGAAACCACAGCATAGCCTGCATAATGTTTGGACCCACTCCTGAACGAGGACCCATCTGTGAACCAGGTGTAATCAGCCTCAGGCAGAGGGCCTTAGGAAATGGAGGAGTGAGAAGGAATGAAATTTTGAAGGGCTTCCAGACAGTCATGGACTGGGGTGTTGAGTGGATAGGG
>NW_007837206.1:0-733 GCF_000696425.1 Galeopterus variegatus
AAACTGCAAAAGTAAACATTACAATATAGGGATGCCAATGAAAAAGGTATCAGGCAAGCAGAATAGTAAAACAAACAAACAAACAAAAAAACACAACCAAAAATGAAAACAAATAACCAAAACAGACCCTGAACTGAAAAAAGTATTACCATGGATCAAAGTGTCAATTCATCAAGCAGACATGATCCTAAACATGTAGGCACCTAATAACAGGGCTTCAAAATGCACAAAGCATAAATAAATTAAACTTCAAAAGGAAATAGATGAATTCACAACCATAGTCAAAATGTCAGTACTGCTCTTTCAATAATTGACCAAATATGTCAATTGATAAATAATAATAAGGATAAAGAAGACATGAATAGCCAAGTCATTCAACATAAGCTAATTGAAATTTATAGAATATTCCACCAAAAAATAGCAGCATATGCATTTTTTTTGAAATACATACAGAGCGTTTACAAAGATGGGCCATATTCATGGTCATAAAAATAAATTTTAATAAATTTAAAATAATTCAAGTCATACAAAATACATTTTGACTGCACTGAAATTAAACTATAAATCAATACCAGAAAGGTATCTGGAAAACTCCTCAATATTCGGAAACTAAATAAAACATTTGTAATAACCCATGTGTGAAAAAAATCAAAATGGAAATTAAAAGGTAATTTGAAATTAATGAAAAGAAAAACACAACATCTCAAAATTTATGAAATATCAGTAAAGAACT
>NW_007837207.1:0-733 GCF_000696425.1 Galeopterus variegatus
GGATCCGAACCTGTGGCCTTGGTGTTACCAGCACCGCACTCTCCCGAGTGAGCCATGGGCCAGCCCTATTTGTCTGTATTTTTTTTTTTCTTTAATCCTATATAAAGATGACTGGTAAAGAGATCTTAATCCTTGACTTGGTGTTATCAGCACCATGTTCAGCCAGTGAGCAAACCGGCCATCCCTATATAGGATCCGAACCCACGGCCTTGGTGTTATCAGCACCACACTCTACCGAGTGAGCCACGGGCCGGCCCTTGTCTGTATTTTTGAAACCTATCAACACTGTTGTTTTCTCATCGTCTGCTGTGGAGTCCGAATTTCAGAACCAGGGATCAAATTTATGAAGTTGTTCACGTCTGACTTGAATAAATAAAGAAAGGTTTGAGTTACTGCTCAGCCAGCTCACTTTAGACCTGGATTCGTCTTCCCATCATCATTTTCCCTTCTGCTTTCTTTGTTCGCCCCCTCCCCCACTGTGATCACTGTCTTCCTTTCATTGTTGCAAATATTTTTTCTCTGACTTTTGGGCCAAGAGCCTATTAATTAGGAGCTGGTCTGCAGGCCCTGATGGGAGCTTGTTTGGACTCAGCTCACCAAGCATTCTCATTCTAGGTGATTCATCACAGGCCGGAGGCCAACGGTTCCGTTTTGCTGCAGCCTGTCCATGAAAGTAGAGTGGGCCTGGGAACAGCGAACATGCCTGGCTTTTGGCTCTGCTGAGCCTTCCTAA
>NW_007837208.1:0-733 GCF_000696425.1 Galeopterus variegatus
AGGGAAAATCTCGATTGTAGAAAATCCTTAAAATTTTAATATTTTGTACCCAGAGTTTTTTTCTTTTAAAAGCAGTTGTTCAGGGCCGCCCGGTGGCGCACTGCTACAGTGTGCCGCTTGGGAGCGCGGCGGCGTTCCCGCCGAGGGTTTGGATCCCACATACAGACCGGTTCCCGCTCACTGGCTGAGCGAGGTGTGGGCGCAGCACCAAGGGTTGCAATCCCGTTGCTGGACACGAAAAAGGACAAAAAGGAAAAAAAAAAAAGCAGTTGTTCATAACTTGTGCCCATATTAGTGGTATATACTCCATCCCTTGTTGGTCAGAATTTCTGAGCTTGCCAAGAGACAGAACCGGTTAGCAAAAGAAGAAAAAAAATTACACTAGATTCTCTTCTTTGAGCAGATTGTGTGACGCTTGGTCATATTCAAAAGGGAAGGACCTAGTTAAAGTGGTAAAGGGTAGAAGTATGTTCAGAAGTGATATATCTATACATAGGTATATGTTTTTTTCAGAGAATAGTACTTTGCAGACAGTAGATTCAGTAAATATTTGCTGAATAACATTAAATCTTAGGGTAGAGCATGATAAAAAAACATTTGGTAAGCATCAAAGCAAAAGAAACAGGGGTAGAAAAATTGTGATAGTGGAAGATCAAAGAATGACCAGCCAGATGGAATAGATATTTTCCTAACGCAGATTTATAAAACTGAGACTAAGGCACGATGTTACAGA
>NW_007837209.1:0-733 GCF_000696425.1 Galeopterus variegatus
GACGTGGAGCTCAAGAGGCTGAACTCTGTAAGGGGCTGGGGGACCCAGGAGTGGGGGAGACGTGGGGGGAGACAGGGTACTTGCTATGGATACACCTCAGGGGCTTCTGGGGCCCGGGGCCAGTGCTGCCAGGACCAGAGAGTGGGGGCTGCAGGGGTCAGAGTCTTGCCTGAAAGGTCCCAGGGGAGCTCCAGGCAGAGGCCAAAGAGCAGCAGCAGATGCCAGGCCAAGGGATGGGCAGGTGGCCATGAGGCGCTGGGAGCACTGTGTCCAGGATGAGGTCGTGAGGCCTTCCCTGCCCAGGCTCACACCCCCGTGAGGACGTCCGTCCCCTGTGCTTAGGTCAACCCTACATATTCTTAGTCCATATCTTGACGACACAGTCCCACACGACAAAACCTGGGCTTTATTTGGGGATAAAGTACAGCTCGTCCTTGCACAGCTCAGGTTTGAACTGTGCAGTCCACTCATGCCTGGATTTTTTTTAACAAGCTGTGGATTGAAAATACAGTATTTGTAGATGTGGAACCCATGTAAACGGAGGGCAGACTTTTCATATACGTGGGTTCCATGGGGGTCTCAGAATCCATTCCCTGTAGATATCAAGGGACAACTGTCCCTCCGAGCAGGGCTTGTCCACTCCCCCTCTCGAGTGAGGATCCCTGGGCCTGCAGGTACCACCCCCGGCTCCTGAGGCAGGCGATCTCACTCCCCTTCACAGGAGGGGAGTGGG
>NW_007837210.1:0-733 GCF_000696425.1 Galeopterus variegatus
GAATGAATAGTAAATTATCACATAATAGTAAGTGATTACTTGACGTCTGCATTTATGAGGTCAGAATTTTATCTATCTCTTGAAATACCCTATTTAAAAGCTATTTGGCAAGTAAGATAAGCCAAGTATCATAAAGGTAAAATCTCACTGAAATAAACATAAGACATAACTGATTGGCCTTTGATTTTCCAGGTTTTTAAAAATATAGGATTAAATTTAAACTTTCATGGAATAATGGGCTTGGTCTTTGATATAATGAGATTTAGAATGATTACATGTTGTCTTTCTATATCAGTAAAATGTGATCACAAGTCAGATATTCTTGTAAATAAATCACATGAGACTTCCTGAATAATTTCTTTTACTTTGTTTAACAAATATTGCATGAAATCATTGCCATCAAGTAGGAGATAAGCATCTTTTCATTAGACTCTGTTTTGTTTTTATTGCAAATTACTTGCTTTACTTTGTGATTAACCTTGTAAATTGCTGTTTATTCATTTTAAAGTATATGTAGTATCTAACTGGGTGAAAGTTGGAGATTATATATTTGTTAATTAAGAAAGCATATAATTTAACAATGACTTTGAATTAGTACTGAATTAGCTTGAAGGAGGGGGAATTATTGTGTAGAATAATAATCATATACTTGTATAGTGGTTAATGTTCTTAAAAGTGCTCTCATATATGAAAGTACTCTTATGATAAAATTAGATTACATAAGGCTGTTCAT
>NW_007837211.1:0-733 GCF_000696425.1 Galeopterus variegatus
TTTTTTTGGCGGATTGTGAACAGCAGAGTGGGTGCAGGCTTCTGACTGCAGCTCCAGAGCACTTTATTGCAGTGCTGTTCTCCTCCGGCACATAGCATACTAGTTATGAACGGGCCCTAAATGAACCTTAAGAGTCCCGTTGCTCACTAGTGGGTTGAATTGCACACGTTCAGCGAGTGTGGAACCCCCCCTAGTGTCACCAGACTTTGGGGGGACTCAAGTGACAGCCTTCATGTGCAGCAGCATGCTGAGGAGGACAGGATGTGTTGAGACTGTGAAGGAAACACATGACCTGCAGACACTGCGGGTGGAAAGCCAAACAGCTAACTTATTCTCCTAATTAATTCCACTATGAAAGAATTAGAGTTCATTTTCGACTCAGTTTTGGTGTCAGAAGAGCTGATAGTGATGAGATTTATGCCACCTTCCATCACAAATCATGCTTCTGGGCATCAGTACGATACAATGTGATGTTTATTCCTTTACTTTCATTTTTTTCTCCCATCTCTTGTTCTACTTCTCCCCCCGCCAACAACCCCCACCCACGTGTTTAAGGCTTAAAATTGCTGTGTGTGCTCAGTAATTCCTTGGCACTGTTGATATTGAATGAGTAACACAATTACTCGGTGAAAAGGCTCAAAATCTCATGGGAATAGATTGCACCACCTTTAAGGTGGCTTCTGTCGTTAAAGCCCTGTGTGCATGACTCTGCGTGTGTGTGTGTGTGTGTGTG
>NW_007837212.1:0-733 GCF_000696425.1 Galeopterus variegatus
TCCCTATAGATACTTTAGTAGCATCTCACATATTTTGACATGTATTTTGAGATGTTGTAATGATATTTCATTTAGTACAAAATACTTTCTAATTTGACTTTTTTCTTCTTTGACCCATGAGTTGTTGAGAAGTGAGTTATTTTGCTCCAAATATTTTGCAGCTTTCCAGAGGTCTTCCTGTTGATGAGTAATTTAATTTCCTTGCCATCAAGGACATACTTTGTATACCATAAATCATTTAAAATTTATTGTGACTTATTTTATGGCCCAAAGGATGGTCCTTTTTAATATTCTTTGCTCCAAAATCAACTTTGTTTGATACTAATATAACGACTCCAGATTTTTAAAATTAAGGTTAGCATGGCTGGCCAGGTGGTTAGAGCATGATGCTGATAACACCAAGGCTTAGGGTTTGATCCCTGCACTGACCAGTTGCTAAAAAAATTTAAAATAAAATAAAATAAAATAAAGGTTAGCATGATGTATCTTGTTCCATCCTTTTAATTTTAACATATTTGTGGGGTTTTTAAAAAAATAAATAGCATATTGTTGGATCTTGACTTTTTACTTAATTTGATAATCTCTGTTTTTTAATTCACGTTCAATGTCATTGTAGATATGTTTTTTTTTTTAACATTTTTAAATTTGTTTTCAATTTGTTCTACTTGTCCTTTTCATTACTTTTTGCTCTTTTTATGTTGGATTAAGTAATTTTGAATTCAATTTTAATGTT
>NW_007837213.1:0-733 GCF_000696425.1 Galeopterus variegatus
AAAAAAAAAAAAAAACACATTAATGGAAAAAATGGTGACATTTGAATGTAGTCTGGAATTTAGTTAATAGTCACTTACTAGTATCGATTTCTTAAAATATTTTAACTGTATATGGTAAGGCAAGATGCTAACAATTAGGGTAAAATGGGCATGGTGCATAGAATAAACATGGCATAGAAAATATGTTTTATCTTATAACTTATCTGTAATTCTAAAGTGATTTAAAAGTAATGTATTTTTGAAAAGTGGGGGGAATATTTTACGTAATAATTAAAGTTTAAATAACACTCAACATTTAGATAATAACTTTAATTTATTTTTTTAAATAAATTATAAGTATTTAGTCAAATAAGGTCATGGAAAAAGGGATGTCAACACAAACTGCTTCTCATTAGTGTATATACAAGGGATACTTTAGGTAATAGAAATGAAACAAAAACCTCAAGAAAGTAAATATATGATAAAAAGATATCATGAGTATGAAGTTCTTTAGTTTTTGACTAAAGTCTCTAAGGGTAATAAATTAATTGCGATAATACAGAAATTAGCCGAATACTAGTATTGATGTAAATAAGCCATCTGGATGGAGTGGGAAAAATTGAATCAGAGTGAAAAGCAAGTGCAAATATATGGTACATACCTAGAGTCAAAAATTAAATGTTTTATAGTTTAAAGTCTCATAATTTTACTATAGAAAGAAAAATTCTTCATATGAAAACAGAGAAAATATTTT
>NW_007837214.1:0-733 GCF_000696425.1 Galeopterus variegatus
ATACTCTTCCATGTAAAGCTTACCCAAGGAAAAATATTTTAAACAAGAATGTTCTAATTAAAACAAATTAAAGTCACTCTTTGGTCTGGGAATTAAAATGATAAGTACTAAAATTAGTAAAGTACAGTACACCACAATATGATGACAACTGGCATTTTTGCCTAACTTCCTAAAGGTATCTCTTTATAAAGAAATTACCTTTATTTTTTCTGTTCAAAATATTTTGTGTACCATTACAGAGGTTCTAGGCTTCACAAGGCACATTTACAAACAAGTAGCTGCTATAAATGTTAAAAAAAATCAAGATTAAAAAGTTGGGCAATAAATAAAAAATTTTCACTTAAACATCAAGCTCATAATGCAGAAAGGGGGAAGGAAGTGTTCACAAAAGGAAATGTAACATTTCTAATATAAGGATAAAAACCTATGTTCTCACTGATAAAGCACAGGTAAGAGTTAATGCTATATGAGATTCCGGTAAAGCTAAAATCTAAATCTAACAAGGCCATTATGTCGGAAGCTAATAAAAGTTGTGCTGAATAAAATAAAATTAAAAAGATGTCATAAGACCTAAACCACTGGTTCTCAAATTGGACCAGAGGTATTCTTGTTTTTTTGTTTGTTTTTTTTTCCTTTTTGTCTTTTTTCGTGACCGGCTACGGATCGCAACCGTCAGTGTCGCGCCCGTACCGGACCAGGACCGGCAACGGGATCGCAACCCTCGGTGTTGCGC
>NW_007837215.1:0-733 GCF_000696425.1 Galeopterus variegatus
TTCAAGAATAAGAAACTAACCAAGAAAAAGTACACACAAATACAGAGGAAACTGAAACCATGAAGAAATTACTTAACTCTGTGAAATACAATTAAAACCTTGAATGAAAGGGACTGTATTTATAAGAATACACCTTCGAAATAAAACAATTCCATAACAGAAAGCAATTCTAAAAAGAAGTATTTTCACAGAAAAAAATAGAGAACAATATCCAATCTAATATAAAATATATAAACATTTGAGATTAAGGAAGTTCATGAATGAGGAAAGCACTCAGAAGCAATTCTGATCCATGGTCAGTCCTGCCTAAGTGTTTGTTCTTATCATTGTAAAGATGGATTCAAAATCCTTAATGAGTCATTGGTCAAAAGAATCAAGCAGCAAATCAGAGAAAAACACAACATGACCTACTGAGGGTAACACCAGAAATTCAAGAATTGTTCAATATTACAAAAAGAGAGAAATCATAAAATCTTGTCCATGGGTGTTTAAAAAAAATTCTTTTGATGCAGTTCAAGAACCACTCTTTAAAGAAAAAATGAAAATAAAAGTCAAACAAGAAAACTGGTCTAAATAAGAATTGATGGCTACTTCCTTTACATTATAAAAGTTATTTAACTTAACTCAAAATCTATCATATGGCTTAAAGGGAAAACAAAAGTCCTACTGAATAAAAAATTACAAATGTGTTAATTTTCTTGGAGATACCAGACAAAGCAATTGAAAAAAAAAA
>NW_007837216.1:0-733 GCF_000696425.1 Galeopterus variegatus
GCTACAGTGCGCCGCTTGGGAGTGTGGTGGCGCTCCCGCCAAGGGTTCGGATCCCACATACCGACTGGTTCCCGCTCACTGGCTGAGCGAGGTGTGGGAGCAACACTGAGGTTTGTGATCCCGTTGCCGGTCCCAGTCCGGTACGGGCGCGACACTGAGGGTTGCGATCCATTGCCGGACACGAAAAAAGGAAAATAAATAAATAAATAAATAAATAAATAAAAATAAAAAAATATTCAATCTTATGTTAACTTAAGAATGTCCCTTTAATAAAAGATGTTTTCTTTTTGGTGCAATGCAGGGTACTAAAATTTAGGAGACCTGTTATATATATTCTTGCAGAATTTTTTAATTTTAACTTTTTTATTGGTTATGGATATTCATGAGATACAAAGCTCATTGTCCCCACTCGTGCTCAAGATGTGATGGCCAGATCCATTACTGGCAGCATGCCTGTTACCACAAATTGCGATTGTACCCCGTGTCCCCCACCCAATTATCTCCGACCAACCTCCCTATCTCCTTTCTCCCCACTCCACTTTATATCCCTAGGTATGCTCTCTTCCTCTTGCAGGGCATTTTGAGAAGTATATCCAAAGTCTTAGATGGTACATACCCTTTGGCTCTGACACTGCACTTCCAAGAATTTATCCTAAGGTAATAACAGAATCAGGGGCAAGGATTTAGCCACTAAGATAATTATTACCACATAATTTATAAAATTAAAACAACC
>NW_007837217.1:0-733 GCF_000696425.1 Galeopterus variegatus
GTGGAATACAGACCTCCTGACCCAGGAAGCTCAAAGTTCCCCAAACAGTTTCAACCCCAAAAGATCCTCCCCAAGACAAATTATAATTAAATTTCCAAAGCTCCAAAACAAAGAGAGAATTCCAAAAGCAGTGAGAGAAAAATATCAGGCCACTTATAGGGGAACCCCCATCAAACTAACAGTGGACTTCTCAACCAAAACCCTACAGGCCAGAAGAAAGTGGAAAGATATATTCAAAATACTAAAAGAAGAAGAATAAACAAACAAACAAACAAACCCCCTGCCAGCCAAGAATTCTTTACCCGGCAAAGCACACCTTCAGAAATGAGGGGGACATAGTGTATTTCCCAGACAAACAAAAGTTGTGGGAGTTCACCACCACACGACCAACCCTGCAAGAAAATCTCAAGGGAGTCATTCACCTGGAATCTTAATAATGGTGACCACCATCATGAATATACAAGAAAGAGCAAAACCCACAATTAAAACAAAAATCCCAGTAAGAAAGTGAAAGATGCTAAATCATTTCATCTTAAATTCCCCACTCACATTGAAGAAGATAAATAAAAGGGGAAATAATGATCAAAAGATATTTAAACCACCTAAACAAGTAGCAATTAAATGGCAGAAATTAAACAAAACTTCTCAATAACTACTTTAAATGTGAATGGTCTAAACTCCCCATTCAAAAGACACAGACTAACTGACTGGATTAAAAAGATAGACCCAAGTA
>NW_007837218.1:0-733 GCF_000696425.1 Galeopterus variegatus
AAAAAAAAAAAAAAAAAAAAAAAAAAAAAAAAAAAAAAAACAGATCTAGGAAATTTAGAGAACACTAAGTAGGGTAAATATTAAAAAAAATATACTTAGGCATGTCATATTCAAATTGAAGAAAACCAAAGAGGAAGAAAAATGGATGTATTCTTAGAAGAATACATAGAGAAAAAAAAGAACAATAAAAAACCTTCCCTGTGAGCAATGAGGGTAAAAATTACAGCACTTCAGAAACCACTCAAGCTGGAATAAAGGGGAGCAAAATATATAAATTGTTGAAAGAAATAAAAACAAACATCAACCTAGAATTTACTATTCAGTGATATTATCTTTCAAACGTGAAGAAGAAAATAAATGCTTTCTAAGACAAACAAAAACTGACTGTAATTCATTGCTAGAGAACTGCTCTTGAAAAAATTTTCAAAGGGGTTCTTTAGGGAAAGAAAAAATGGTTTAGGTCAGAAGGTCATATCAGCATAAAGAAACAAATAAAACTGTGGAAAAGTAAATAAGGGAAAAATAGAATTACAATGATCCTGCAATATCATATATGGTCAGAAAGAAAGGAACTGCTCAAAAATTGACAATGATGGGGGGATAGGTTAAAGGAACACTAGAACTAAATGAGACAATTTGAACAAAAAAAAGTATTGAATTATAAACCAAAGTATAAAATAATTATTTATAAGCCCATAGTGATGTGTGTGTGTGTGTGTGTGTGTGTGTGTGT
>NW_007837219.1:0-733 GCF_000696425.1 Galeopterus variegatus
TACAGTTATATGTATAGTAGGTTACAGTTTTATATATATAGTTATACATAGTGTTATATATGTGTGTGTATATATGAATTAACCTAATAGGTTAACATACATTATATATATGTATATATACTTACTACATACATACTCATATGTATATAGTTATACAGTTCTGTATAGTTATAATTAACTTAGTAAATTATATATATAAATTGTGTAACTATTCCATAGTTATGTATATATAGTGTTTTATATATATAGTTTTATGTACATTATTTAATTCAGTTGTGGTTATGTATGCACACACATGCATATACTGGCTATGGTGGAGTCATTCAGTGATTTGCTAGAAGGATTCACATGACTCAGCCTATAGTTGTTCTCATGGCTAAGGCTTATTACAGTGAGAGGAAATACAACAGGATCAGCAAGAGAAAGACAGGTGGAGTCTCCAGAAATCCATAAACAGGGTTCAGATTTTCCTTACCTCTACTGATGGAGCATATTGAGTATGCTCCTTTCTTCAGCAATGAAAAAATGCTGTAATATGTGTACAATGTTTCTGCCAAAGGAAGCTTATTAGATAAAGACTCAGTACCCAAGATGTATTGGAGGATGGTTGTGCAGGAACTTCTGCCTAGCATGTAACGAAATTCCAGACTCCCAGCAAGAAAGCAGATATTAGCATAAAACACATTTTTGTATAAATACTGTAGGTATATTGAGATACTACTACTCTTATCAG
>NW_007837220.1:0-733 GCF_000696425.1 Galeopterus variegatus
AACTCTAATAACCCAAACAGCATGGTACTGGCATAAACACAGACATATGGATCAATGGAACAGAACAGAGAACGCTGTAATCAACCCAGGTACTTATAGCCAACTCATCTTCCACATAGGCACCGAGAACATACATTGAGGAAAGCACACCCTCTTCTGTAAATGGTGCTGGGGAAACAGAATATCCAGATGTAGAAGAATGAAACTAACCCATACATTCCACCATGTACTAAAATCAACTCAAAATAGATTAAAGAGTTAAATATAAGACCTGAAACTATAAAATTCCTAGAAGAAAACATATAGGAAACACTTCAGGATGTAGGATTGGGCAATGAATAAGAACCCAAAAGCACAAACAATAATAGGAAAAATAATTGCATGGGATTATATCAAACTAAAATGCTTCTGCATGGCAAAGGAAACAATAAACAAGGTGAAAAAACAACCTATAGAATGGGAGAAAATATTTGTAAACTACACATCCAACAAGGGATTAATGCAAGGAATTCAAATAACTTAACAGTAAACAACAAATAACCTGATCTAAAAATGGGCAAAGGAGCTGAAAAAAAACATTTTTTGTCGGGTCGGCCACGGGCTGACCCAAACAGCCCTAGCCTTCTTCCTTTTGGTGGCGAGCAAATGACCCAGATTCCTCTTTCCCTCCTGTCCCCTTTTGAAGGAGATGGGGGAAGAGAGCCATGAAGAGAGGTGAGCACAGCTGCCGGCC
>NW_007837221.1:0-733 GCF_000696425.1 Galeopterus variegatus
GTGAACTTTGGTAGATTTTTAAACCTCTCCTAGCCTTAGTTTTGATACTCATAAGGAGGAAATTCATAATACCTAACTGATGAATGTTTATAAAGGTAAAATGAGGTAATTCCTATGTAATGCTTAAAACTATGCATAGAACATGGACTTAATAAATATGAGCTGTGTTGTTATTATAGCTGAGATAGCAAATAGAAATTTCCCTCAACTATCTTCTACTTTTGTTCAAATTTATGTGTGCGTGTGTGTGCACGCACATAACTGAAGCATACAAACCTCCCAACTTTTGCAGTTGGTCTCTCCATTATGATGGATACTTTTACCTGAACAGTATTTGCCATGTTGTCAAAAAAATGTAGTTACCGTCTTAAAAATTTCAAAAATACTTAATGGTTTACAACCGCCTACAGGGTAAGTTAAAAACTCTTTAGTATGGACTTCAAAGATTTCCAGAAGATGATTGCAACCAACCTTTTCAGTTGTAATGCTCACCTCTTGTCCCTATATTCGTCTCTACCACCCAAAGTTAACTCACTTTAAGTTTCCTCAAGTGAGGTTTTATCACAACTATAAATATTTACATGACTACATACATTATATATGACTAAGTACATTTGTTTTCTAACCCAAGAAAGTGCTTTTTCTATTTTCATCCGTGGAAACATCTTGAAAGGTTGAGAATGTGTTTGATGAAAAGAGAAGAAAAAGGAAAAGATTACTATTAATAAATGTT
>NW_007837222.1:0-733 GCF_000696425.1 Galeopterus variegatus
TGTCATCTCACAGGTGACGATTAGAAAAGTAAACTCTTGATATGTTATGATTCCATAAAAAATTTTTTTCTCTTTTTAAGCTTTTTTTTTTTTTTAAAGGCATGTGTATATGCTTATTTTATAGGGCTGTTAACCTCCGTGATACTTAGTATTTTAGTCTGATTTCAAGTTTCTTTTGCTCAATTCTAAAATGGGAAAATAATACTACAAAAAGAATATTCAAGGACTTCAGGCTTTGTAAAAGTATTTCATAATTCCAACCAAAATTGAAACCCTGTTTTTTATATCATTCTGAGAGATGCAGCTAGAGTAGAATATTAGTTTAAGGATTACTTCAAATATGTTAAAATCAATATCTTCATATTTAAGATTTCAGAGAACATGTTGTGAGGTTGCTGAAAGTTATCTTAAAACACTCCTTCAAATTGAAACCTGGAATAAATACCATTTTTTATTACACCTTGCTGTGCACTAAACCTCAAAGAGAATTCTTCAAGCTCTTTGAAAATTAAAATGCTGAGGAGAGAAGCAACAAGATGTATTTATTCTGTCTTGTTACAGGATTTGAGAGAAGCACCATCTTGAAAGGGACTTATCTTAGAGTAAAAGTCATGTAAGGAGTTTTGTTCGTCTATCAAATCACTGGCATACTCACAACCTTAGAAAAACTACATTTCAATTTACAGGTCAGGATCTCAGCCAGCCATTTACACTCAGAGGAAAACATGCTGGG
>NW_007837223.1:0-733 GCF_000696425.1 Galeopterus variegatus
TGAGGCTTAGAGAGGTCAAATGACTTGTTCATGGATTTGAGTACATGTCTACCTAAATCTATTACACCTGTTGTGGGTTGAACTCTATCCCTCCCAAAAGAATGTTGAAGTTCTAACCCCCAGCACTACCACAGAATGTGATCTTATTTGGAAATAGGGTCATTATAGATGTAGTTAGTTAAGATGACATCATACTGGAGTATGGCAGGCTCCTAATCCGATATGACTGGCGTCCTTATAACAAGGTGGCCACGTGAGGACAGAGACGCACAGGGAGAAGACCATGTGGTGAAAGGGCAGAGACTGGAATGACGCAGCTGCAAGCCAAAGAATAGCAAGGATTGCCAGAAAACCACCAGAAACTAGAAAGAAGCAAAGAAAGATTTCCCTACAGCTTTCAGAATGAACATGGCCCTATCAACACCTTGATTTCTGAATTCTAGACTCCATAACTGTGAAACAATAAATTTCTGTTGTTTTAAAGCCACCCAGCTTCCTACCCTGGAGATGAATATAGAAATTGCCTAATTAATATCTAAAAAAAAAAAGGAACTTGTGTCTGCCATTTTTCCTATGTGATATCACAGTTAACGGTAGGTGAATTTAAAATATATTCATTTTTAGGTGATAAAAAATGCATCTTTAGCTGTTAAAAGCACCACATATTGGTGTATTTAAAATTGTTACATCTTCATAAGAATCTAGAATAATTTTAGTAGAATGAGAATGCCCT
>NW_007837224.1:0-733 GCF_000696425.1 Galeopterus variegatus
CACATCCCTTTCTCTCCAATTTGTAAAATTTTACCATAAAATCATTTCATTTTACATTCTATTGACTAAGCATAAAAAGTTTTGGTTCCAATAGTGCAGCTTTTATTGCCATTTTCTTGATAGAAGGGATCCACTATTATTATCTCACTCAAAGGACATTATCAAGGAAGTTTTTTATTACTCTGTTTTTATAAATAAAATTTTAGAGGGTAATCAAACAGGAGACAAAATTGTATGCTTTAACATTATCATCAATCACCTTTTTATTTAAATGAGAAGATTTATGATAGATCCAATAGATGTACACAACTTTGCATGATGTTTCAACAGAAAAAAAATCTGTTGATTCTAGAATTATAGCTTAAACTAATAACTGTCAAAATGCATAGTTCAATTAAAAGATTTAAAAGTAGGTTGATGCCATAGTGTAAAAATGACAGAGTTAGGAAAAACTGAATCAATCCTGAAACAGTTGATTAAATTAAATGTAGTTATACCAGAAATAGTCTCTTTTTATCACATTTAAGGAATTAATTAAAGGCTGAAATATACATCAAGTGACCCCCAGAGATTATTGTACATCCTTTAGATCATTTGCCTTCCTTTCACTTTTATATATAAATGCACATGTTGCAAACACATACTTAGGCTTGAAAACTGATTTCTGAAAACTCCCATGTAGTACATAATATCTAAGTGAATGAGATACAGGCTTAGAGTCTTGGCATAAAAT
>NW_007837225.1:0-733 GCF_000696425.1 Galeopterus variegatus
AGCAGAGTTATGAGTAGGGTGACTGTATAATGTATTATTCAACTGGGACAGCTTTAAAAAAGAAGGAAAAACATTAATTATGCCAGTACAAAAAGCAAAACCTAGGGCTGTTTACAGGAAAATCTAGATGTGTGGACATCCTAATCACTAGGCTATTGCAATACCCAAGACAAGAGTTCTTGGTGGCTTGGACCAAGACGGTAACCGTAGAGGGGGTAAGAGGTGGTTGAATTCTGTATATATTTTGAAGATGATATCAGCAGGGTTTAGGAGGAATTTGATGTGAGATATGAAAGAAAGAGAGGATGGTTTCAAGGATTTGGCCTGAGCAATTGGAAAAAGAAGTTGGCATTTTCTGAAATGGGAAAGCTGCAAAAGGAGCAGGTTTTAGGGGATAGGGAAAGGGGCTATTAGAGCTTAGTCTTGGATATGTTAGGTTTGAGATACCAATTAGAAATGCAAGTAAAGATGCTAGGAAGTTGGACATCTGAGTCTGGAGTTCAGGGGAGAGGTTCAGTCGGGGCGGGGGGCCTCAGCCTAGGGCCCTCAGCCCTATCCCCACCCTGGCTTGGGAGCCCAGGGAGATTCTAGTCCTTCTAGGTTTTATAGGTGCTCTTTGTTGGTATTAGACCTTTACTGGTTAACATCAAAATTTTTCTCTGATCTATGGGTTTTTTGTTTTTTCTTTCAGTTCTGTGTTGGATTATTAGCTATCCCCACCACTTAAACTCTA
>NW_007837226.1:0-733 GCF_000696425.1 Galeopterus variegatus
GTGAAGCACTTAAAGTTAATAAAAGCGAATACCTGTGCAATGTCATACTTGAGGTGATTCTAGAAGGTAGAAACTTTCCATTTGATAAATAAATACCATGAAGTTCTGAATGCTACTGGCTAAAGAAAACATATTTCTTTTTATATTCAGCAACTGTTTTTGCTTATGATTATAAAAACAAAGGAAGAAAATAAGAAGGGATTTTTTATACAGTTGCTAAAGAGTGACAAATGGTTGAGATTCTTATCTATCTCATGAGACGAGAGGCTAACTTTCTAGCTTACATCACGTGACCCCTCGAATGTCATTTAAATCCAAATGGACTGACCATTTATAGTGAATTTAATTTCATTTATTGCACTTAATTCATGGATATGTTAAAACACAACTTACACAAATATAATGCAAAAATATTATTTTATTAAGGAAGTAGACTTTTTCCCCTTTTATTTAAGTGAACGGCTATTTATAGGGTTTGTGGTTTCCAGTTCAGGAAGGGTGCCCCCATATACTAATGATAGCAAGTCTTGTACAGTCTGGCACATTCTTCCAAAATCAACATAGAATAAATCCAAAAGTGAGACTACACAAAGTGAAAGTACATTTTACAATAACATGTTTCTATTTGGGGAGGTTCTGAGTTGATCTGCCTAATAAAATATCTCCTAATTTAAATTTCTGTAAGGATGTACAAAACTTGTAACCACATGCAAAATCAATGGTAAAAAATATA
>NW_007837227.1:0-733 GCF_000696425.1 Galeopterus variegatus
ATTTGCACAAAGGTACTATGCACTCTAGCTACAGCCTTGAAGGATCGTGGGGAACCTGTGATAAAGAGGGACTGGCTGTGAGGTTCATGCCCTGCTAAGTATAAGTAGCCTTTCCAAGTGCTGCTCTTGCAGGGGTAGATCCCAGTAAGTGTTAAGGGGTCCAGACAAGCATTTGAGAGTGGTTGATGTTTTCTTCCCGTGCATGTATTATTCCTCTTCTATGAACTCATAATGTTCTTGGAGTTGGCACCACATCATTTAATAATAAATAATATTCTTTCTCTCTCTCTCTCTCTCTCTCTCTCTTTTTTTTTTACTCTTTAACGTTTTCAAATGAATCTTTTAGTATTATGTAATATCCCTGAAAGCACAGATGCAATATCCCTCTGACCTAACACATTAGGATTTCAACGAATATTTGTTTAGTCATATGAGCAAACTAAATTGTAAAATCCTTGGAAACCAGAAGTATGCCATATACTTCTGCTTAATGCTCTTTAGTTTCCAGCATTGGGTGCACAATCAATTTTATAAATTGTTTAAGAAAGTGCATAGGACTGATTGAATCCAACATCGCTCTTGGAGGTTTTTGGAGACTCTAACCTTCTTCCCTGGTTGATGTATTTGGGGCTGATTTTCCTTGGTATGCTGCAGGTTTCCTAACGTGGAGTGGGGGAGTCTGCTACTTCAAGGCAGACAGCGTCTATAGGATTCTCTGTCTTCACTCTCCACC
>NW_007837228.1:0-733 GCF_000696425.1 Galeopterus variegatus
TTTCTCTTTTTATTATATACATTTCTTTTTCAGGAGGCTAGAGCTTTTAGCAGGAGCAAATACTGTAGGCCAGTGGTTCTCAAAATGTGGTCCCTGGGTCAGCAGCATCAGCATCACTGGAAGTTTTTAGAAATGCAAACTCTCAGGCATTATAGTACATCAGACTTACTGAACAAAAAAACTCCAGGGGTGGGGCCAGCGACCTTTTTAATATGTTCTTCAGGTGATTGTGATGGAGGCGACAGTCTGAGAACCACTGCTGTAGGCCATGCATTCATGAGCTAGTCCTAATATTTCTCTTTATATCCTGCAGCTGTCTCTTTGCTCCCTACCACGTGTTGTCAGTAATTCTTTATCAACTTACCAAAGTCTATCTGCTGCCATGATAAGGTCTACTCTCACTACAGTGGGTTTGATAGTAACCAGAAAGAGTAAATTTAGATGAAAGAATCATCTAAAGTATAATGAGGAGACTATGTGATTCCTACTTCTGACAGGCTTTAAAAATTAAATGAACAGCCATCTATTTTGGATGATTTAAACAAGGACATCTGAGCAGCAGTGGGCTGGACCAAATGATTGTGAACTTTTTCAGTTCCCTCAAGGCAAACAGTATTTGGGAGGCCAAATAATAAAATAATGTTCTGATTAAACAGTAATGGAGCAGGATCATGCTTTATGAGTTCCACCATGCAGAGAGCAGACATTCAGCATATTTTATTCTATATTGCAT
>NW_007837229.1:0-733 GCF_000696425.1 Galeopterus variegatus
AACCCGTGGCCTTGGTGTTATCAGCACCACACTCTCCCGAATGAGCCACAGGCCGGCCCTCCTCTAAGGACTTTTAAAATCAGGATATTTTAACTTGATTCAAGTGATTTGCAATGTTGTGATATAAATTCCCTCCATAACTTGGAACCTTCAGCTAAAGTCAGGCTTCCTCTCGACTGGGAGGTTTCTAGCAAGGGATAAATTAACACAGAGAAAGAACAGCACACGCATGGTGCTGGGACTGAGACAATCCCGATAAACTGAACTAATTCAGTACAAGCAGAGAAACAGAGCTAATGAAGGAAAACAGACCATTTCACCACATTTGCAAAAGCCCCCTGGAGAGATTGAGAGCATCCTACTGCCAGAAGAATAATGATTCAAGTGAATTCCATTTGACTCACAAAAGCTGGGGTGACCCCAGCAAACATCTGTATTACAGAGTCAAAGCATATTGCTTTCTTCCCTGTTCTGGATTTATTGTATCATGTCTTATACACACACACACACAAAAAGAGGCAGACTGGAAGATTCAAAAATCTCAGTGACGGCCAGACATAAACCCAGCAGAGAATAACCTTGGATGTGCGCAACACGTGTGGCCGAGACAACTGTAGGCGCAACCACAGATCTGAACCAAAGTCCAGGAGTGAGCCCAAGCAAGGGAGCAATCGGACAGAAGCAATTTTCAAGTACAAGTATGGTTTTGCATCCAAACAGTCAATACAGTCTA
>NW_007837230.1:0-733 GCF_000696425.1 Galeopterus variegatus
AAAAAAAAAAGTAAAGATTAACATTGAGAAGCAACAAAAATACACAAACACAGTGCTTATTATGTGCCAGACTCTGGTTATAGTGTCTTACAAATTTAACTCATCTAATCTTCCCAGCAACCCTGTGAGGTAGATGCCATATTTTTTCCTATTAATAGATCAAGAAACTGAAGCACAGAGAGTAATTGACTTGTCTAAGGTAACAAGTTAGTAAATGGCAGAGGTAGAATTCTAACACAATAATAATCTAGTTCTACAATTATGTGCTCATAAACACAATATGCCATTTCTCTAGATACTGTGAATAAATGTATACATGTGCAAGAATTTTTGAGAAAAAGCATTTAAACTATTGTAGGGATAGTTTAAATACTTTTGGATTGGAAATATCGAGGTCATAAAGGACTAATTTTTCCCAAAATTAATGTTTAAATGTGGTGTTTTTACAACTAAAATACTCAAGAACTGTACAAGATGATTGCAAAGTTGTGTGGAAGAAAACCCAATAGTATTTTGGGTAAGAATAAAGAGCAGGGACTATCTCTTTCTAACACAAGACCTATTGTATTTAACACAGTCTTACGAAATGCTGTAATATTGGAGATAGCACTGAAATGGGCCAAGCCAGTACAAATAAAAAAATAATAATAAAATAAAATAAAATAAAAGCTCAGACACAAACAGGCCCACATATGAAAATTTCTTTCATTGCATAATAAATTATATGGAAAAT
>NW_007837231.1:0-733 GCF_000696425.1 Galeopterus variegatus
AGAGAAAGGAAGGCAGGAAGGAAAGACCACAGTAGTGCTGTGATCCAACAGAGGGAGGGAATATTCCTAGGGCTATAAAGCAGAATGGGGAGGAGTGGGGGAGGGGAAGGGTGGTCGGGGGACAATTGGTTGGGGACACAGGGTATAAAAGCAATTTCTGGTAATTTGTATCTCGTGAATGTTCGTAATAAAAACAAATTTTAAAAAAGTCTCATAATCTTAGTTAATGCATTCACCTCGGATCCCATTACTTCTTTGTTTATTCTGGTAAAATATGTATAACATAAAATTTATTACCTCAACCATTCTTAAGTGCACAGTTCAGTGGAATTAAATACATGCATGATGTTGCCATCATCATCACCATCCATCTCCCGAACTCTTTTCATCTTGTAAAAGTGAAACTCTGCACCCATAAAAAAAATTCCATCCTTGCCCTTCGCCCCTGGCAACCGCCATTCTACTTTATGTCTCTATGATTTTGACTCGTCTAAATACCTCATATAAGAGGAATCATACGGTATTTGTCCTTTGGGGATTGTCTTATTTTACTTCGCATAATGAACTCTCATTGATGTTGTAGCATATGTCAGAAATTTCTTCCTTTTTGAGGCTGGGTTACATTCTATTTTAGGTATATATCACATTTTGCTTATCCATTCATTCATCCATGGACACTTGAGAACTTCTGTGCATATTGTGAAGCTATTGTGAATAATGCTGCTGTGAACAT
>NW_007837232.1:0-733 GCF_000696425.1 Galeopterus variegatus
ATGGAAAAATATCCCATCTTCACGGGTTGGAAGAATTAACATCATCAAAATGTCCATTTTAACGAAAGCAATCTACATGTTCAACACAATCACAATCAAAATACCACTGACATTCCACACAGAAATAGAAAAAACGATCTTAAAATTTGTATGGAACTAAGAAAGACCCCGTATAGCTTAAGCAATCTTGAACAAAAAGAAAAAAGTTTGGAAACCTCACTCTTCCTGACTTCAAAATATACTATAAAGCTATAGTAACCAAACAGCATGGTAGTAGTATACAAGTAGACAATGGAGCTGAAGAAATAGCCCATAAAAATAGACAATGCAACCAAATAGAGAGCCAAGAAATAAACCCAGGCGCTTACAGCCAACTGATTTTCGACAAAGGTGTCAAGAATATACAGTGGGGAAAAGACAGCCTCTTCCATAAATGGTGCTGGGAAAACTGGATATTCATATGCAGAAGATTGGAACTAGAACCCTATCTCTCACCATACACGTAAATCAACTCAAAATGGATTAAAGACCTAAATTGAAGACCTGAAATCATGAAACTACTAGAAGAAAACGTAGGAGAAATGCTACACAAAATGGGAGTGGGCAATGTGTTTTTGAGCAAGACAACTGAAGCACAGCAACGAAAGCAAAAATATGCAAATGCGACTACAACAAACTAAAAAGCATCTGCACAGCAAGAGACACTATCAACAGAGTGAAGAGACAACCTACA
>NW_007837233.1:0-733 GCF_000696425.1 Galeopterus variegatus
TTGCTAACAGTTTTTAATCATGAATGGGCATGGAGTTTTATCAAATGCTATTTCCATATTTGTTGAAATGGTCATATGATTTTTTCCCCTTTATTCTATTAATGTAATTTTCAGTGATGATTTTTGAATGTTGAACTTACCTTGCCTTTCTGAAATAAGCCCAACTGGTGTGTGATGTTTTGTCTTTCTACATATCTCTGTCTCTTATTACTAACATTTTCTGCTGGATTTCTGTATCTGTGGTCATGAGAGATTAGCCTGTCATTTTCATTTCTGGTGATGCCCCTTTCTGGTTTTGGTTTTAAGGTTCTGCTGCCCTCATAAAATAGTTTTCCTCATGTTTTTGATTCTCTCCAAGAGTTGTGTAAAGCTGGTATTATTTCTAAAGACCTTGGAGGAATTCACCCTAAAGCCAACTCATTCTTCAACAGATACTTGAATGTTTAGAAGAGGTGACATCATTCTCAGGTTGCAAACTAAGAAAAATTTAAAATGATAGTGACAGACGTGCCTGTCTATGTTTTCCCTTAGTGGGAAGATTCATTTGTATATTCATTTATTCAGCAAAAATATCCTAACTGTTCATACTCTACCAGGTGCTGCTGCTGGGCATTAAGGGTATGTAGGGTAGGGAACCTAACACAGATGCCTAACTGTTGGGAGTTTACATTCTGGACAAAAGAGTGTTTTCAACTCAAGGTTGAAAGTATGTGTCCATGCACCTAGGATCCCT
>NW_007837234.1:0-733 GCF_000696425.1 Galeopterus variegatus
TTTTGAGAGTTTAAATACAGCAAGTGGGAAGATAATATATTCTCTCAACTATTTGTGTGTGGGGAAAAATAAAAATAAATAAAAATGTGAGAAATAGACTGATGAAGAAGGAAGTGACTTGGTAAAAAAAAATAAAAGAAATTATATAAACAAATAAATAGGAAATTTCTAGGTCTTTTTCCATTGAATCCTATACATAAAATGAAGTCACTGGACATAACAAGACTTCAGGTTTTCTCATTTACATTTTACTCCTTCTACTGGTTCAAAGTTTTATCCTTCAGATAGTTGTTTGTATAAAACCCACAATACGAGTTGTGTTTAACAGAGAGTCGGACATAAACAGCATTTATAACAACATATACATAATTTTTTTTAAATCACACAAACTATGAATGAAGAGACTACTTTAATTGACCACCATAGTCTAATCCTTAAATTTCATGGTTGATTACAATTAAACCTTTATTGCCTAAGCACGACTATTCATACTCAAGAATTGGGGAATCAAGCCTCCTCTCAAAGTCTGTCTAAAAATTCCTCTTTAATCAAAATAAAAACAAGAGCATGATAAGTTTCTCAGCTGCCATTCATTCATGCATGATCCTCACAACCTTTGTTCTTATCTACTTCCATTCTCATTCTGGTTTCTTGGTGTTGTTTTATGGTTTCATTAATTAAATAAGAACTCTTTGTTTCTAAGTTTCTTCAGCTTCCTTAGATCTGCCTGGCA
>NW_007837235.1:0-733 GCF_000696425.1 Galeopterus variegatus
TGCAGCATCTCTCTCCAAGGGAGAAGAATTTTGTTAGCATCTAAAAGCAATGACTGGCACAAAAGACAGGGCTATTTTGCTCCAATCAGAACCTTAAACAGTTCCATTAGAGCTCATTACAGGTATTTATTTCTTAATAGGAATGTTCTGTTGTCATAGGAATTTACACATCTTCACCCAATTGGAGAGTGACTCATTCTCCTGGAGACTGGTGAGTACTTAGATGTCTTGCTGTCTCTGAACACACCATGTGCACTCTAAATTTCTGTTTCTCCTAAGACCTCTCTGGGACTTGATTGAAACTCTGTGAGTGGTAGGAATCTTCCTTGTGCGAAGAATTTTATTTACAACTGAACTTTTGGTTACATGTAGTATAAGACAATAGCTGTGAACAAGAATTTAGAAGGTAAGAGTATCTAAGTCTGAATCCTGCTTCTGAAAAGGTCTTCATGTGCAAGTCTCTGTTGCCTTCATGCAAGAGTTTCTCCAAAGTATGCATTAAGTAAGTAGTATTGCTTGGCTGTGGATATGTGCAAATGTTCCACTTGATTGATTAATTAAACCTATTATACTAATTTACAAGGTGGATTTATCACTAACTATGCCCACCATTGTTGGATGAGAGTGCCCATTGTCTCATATCTTTCACAACACTTGACATTGCCTGAACTTGTGATATATGCTCTCCTGGAGGGAATGATATTAGGTTTTAATATAATGTTAATAATATGGT
>NW_007837236.1:0-733 GCF_000696425.1 Galeopterus variegatus
TTCCTTGTATGGCATATGGTGCAAAGGAGCAGCTCAGATTTTTTCCCCCCTCTAATTCCCTTCTTCTAACTTATAGGGAACACATTTAGGCAAATACCAAACAAAAATCTCTATTTGCAAAACTTTATGGAACTGAACAAGTGAAAATTTTTTTAGATGTCACATTTATAAAACCATCAATAATGGATCAGCATTTGTGGGTGGGGAGAAAATACTGTACAGCTTACTCATTGCATAGGTTGACATTGCTGGCTTTTACTAGCATCTCCTAGCTATATTGGTTCAATTAGAATTGCCAGATTTAGCAAATAAATATGCAGGGCACAATATTTGGGACATAGTTATAACTGAAAAATTATTTGTTGTTTATCTGAAATTCAAATGTAACTGGGCATCTTGCATTTTATCTGAAAACACTAGCCCAAATTCTATTACAAAATCTCTACTACAGACACAATACTATTTTTGAAATTATTCCTGATTTCACTCTTCCCAATAGTGACACCTCGATTTTATGTATATCAAATTCCATTGGCTTATTATACATACCACTTTCTATTAAGGATTTGCCACATTAAAAAAATTTAACGAGATACAACTCCATTTTCTTAAGACATGCTAATGTTACCGTTCTTGTAAACTGCCTTTAAATGGTCTAAACAAAGAGCTCATTTTTTTTTCATTATCTTAAATAATAAAACAGTAAATCTGTCAGTATTTTGCACAGTATCAA
>NW_007837237.1:0-733 GCF_000696425.1 Galeopterus variegatus
ATAATAAATAGAAGAATCAGACAAAATAATAAGTACATCAGGGTGTGAACTGTCGGGCCTTAAAAACTAACGCCACCTTAAGTGACATTACAAGTGGGTTAACGTGGCAGAAGATGGCGCTGGGAGGAAGTAGGGTGGGAGTGTCTGCGGGAACCTTGCCTTAGCCCTTATTGGCCGCGCTTGTGAACACTGCGTGATTGCAATAGATAGGCATTGAGACAGAACCCTTAAGCTGATTGGAGCATGTAAAAAACCTGCCTTTCCCATTTGCCTTTAAAAGCAAGTGCTTGTGTGCTAATAAACGGAACTGCCTTGACAGAACCCCCGCCGCATCTGAGTGTCCTTTAACTGGGCTGGTTTGGGGCCGGCAGTGTGCTCACCTCTCTTCGTGGCTCTCTTCCCCCGTCTCCTTCCAAAGGGGACAGGAGGGAAATAGCAATCTGGGCCGTTCGCTTGCCCACTGAAAGGAACAAGGCTAGGGCTGTACGGGTCGGCCGGCGGTGGACCCGACAGTGAACAATATCGAACCATTTCTACACTAACAGACATATAGAGCATTCATCGTACAACAACAGCAGAAGACAATTTTCTCAAGTGCACATAGTACATTCTTTAAGATAAACCATGTTAGGACATAAAAGAATCCTTCAATTAAAAAATACCAAAATCATAAAAAAACTTTTCTAATCACAATATATTAAAAATAAAAATCGATAGTAGAAGAAAAGTTCAA
>NW_007837238.1:0-733 GCF_000696425.1 Galeopterus variegatus
TTAGATCGATTAGCTTGGTCTGATGAGTTTACTTTGATCAATGTGCTTGGTCTGATGGGTTTAATTAGATTGATGTGCTTGGTCTGATGAGTTTACTTAAAAAAATGTGCTTGGTCTGATCAGTTTACTTTGATCGATGAGCTCGGTCTGATGAGGTTTCCTAGATCGATTTGCTTGGTCTGATTAGTTTTCTGAGATAGATTCGCTTGGTCTGATTAGTTTTCCTTGATCGATTAGTCAGGTCTGATTAGTAATCCTACATCGATGAACTTGGTCTTATTATTTGTCCTAGATCGATTAGCTTGGTCGGATGAGTTTACTTAGATCGATGAGCTCGGTCTGATGAGTTTACTCAGATCAATGATCTCGCTGTGATGAATGTACTTAGATCGATGTGCTTGGTCTGATGAGTTTACTTAGATTGATGGGCTTGGTCAGATGAGTTTACTTAGATCGATGAGCTCGGTCCGATGAGTTTAATTAATTCGATGAGCTCAGTCTGATGAGTTTACTTAGAACGATGTCCTTGGTCTGATAAGTTTACTTAGATTGGTGAGCTCGGTCTGATGAGTTTACTTAGGTTGATGAACTCGGTCAGATGAGTTTACTTACATCGATGTGCTTGGTCTGATGAGTTTACTTAGATCGATGAGCTTGCTGTGATGAGAATTTTTAGGTCAATGAGCTCGGTCTGATGAGTTTACTTAGATCGATGTGCTTGATCTGATGACTT
>NW_007837239.1:0-733 GCF_000696425.1 Galeopterus variegatus
TATAGCAGCATCTGTAATAGATAAAAGGGGGCAACAACTCAAATGTACGTCAACTAATGAAAAGATAATTAAAATTATGTCTTCCCAAATAATTGCAAATTATTTGGCAATATAATGAAATGAAGTACAGATACATGCTAAGACAGGGACAAAATTTGACATGCTCTGTGCATGAAGTCAGTCACAAAAGATGACATATTGTATTATTCCATCTATATGAAATGTCAAGAATAGGTGAATATGTAGTTTAAAGGATAGATTACTGGTTGGCAGGGTCTGGGCGGCAGGAAGAAGATAGTGATTGACTGTTAACAGGTACAGGGAACATTAAAATGTTCCCCAAAATATATTATGATGATGGTCGCACAACTCTGTGGATATGCTGAAAACCGTTTTATGGTATGCTCTACATAAATAAATGGTGTGTTATGTTGATGTTACTGTAGACTAGTGAAATATATTTTGGAGGCAGAGCAGAGAGGATAGCCTTTGCTGATAGACACAAAGAGATGTCAAGAAAAGAGGAAAATCAAGATTATGATTTTATTTTGTAGTTTAATGTCCATCATCCCAGCCTAATTAATAAAATCATCCTCTTTCACTTTCAAAAGTGTCCTGGAATAGGTGATACATGATATGATCACCAGGTGGATAAATTATGTCATTTTTTTTTTTTTTTGTCTTTTTTTCGTGTCTGGCAACGGATTGCAACCCTTAGTGTCGCGCCCGTACC
>NW_007837240.1:0-733 GCF_000696425.1 Galeopterus variegatus
CAAAATCAAATTTGTCGAATATTGTACTGGTCTTGTATATTTTGTAAGGATATTACGCATATATCATCAAATGGCTCCATAATTCAATTTATGAGGTGGCCAAATAAGATTTTGGAGTTTTCTTTTTTCTTGAGTAGGTTGTGCTGTGCTTATTAATAATAAAAACACTTCACCCACTCATTCACTATAAAGGCAGGCTCCAAAGCCCTAGTGAATTGTGTACTCACGTTTATTAGTAAGCTGGTTATTTAAAAATCAAAATGGAGGGGCCAGCCCGTGGCTCACTTGGGAGAGTGCGGTACTGATAACACCAAGGCCACGGGTTCGGATCCCTATATAGGGATGGCTGGTTCGCTCACTTGGGAGAGTGTGGTGCTGACAACACTCAAGTCAAGGGTTAAGATCCCCTTACCAGTCATCTTTTGAAAAAAAAAAAATCAAAATGGTTTTTTCTTAGTTGCAATGGTATAAACAGCAGCTAAATTCCAAGCATAAACCCCAAATCTGATTGACATCTAAGTCAGAGGAGCAAGACCAGACTGAGTTCCAGCTGCTGGAAGTGAACACCTGTCCTGATTATTCTCCATTTGTCACCAGCTCTGTGCTCTGGGAGTCCGGCCTCCTACAAAGTGATTCATTCACCTGGGCTCCCTTACTGGCTGGCTTTCGGCTGGCTTTAGTCAAGGAGGGGCACGGATCAGAGGTGGGAGAGCGCGAGGAGAGGCAGGATGGG
>NW_007837241.1:0-733 GCF_000696425.1 Galeopterus variegatus
ACTTTACTTTTTGAAATAGTTTAAGAAGTACTGGTATTAGTTCTTTAAATATTTGGTAGAATTCAGCAGTAAAGCCATATGGTCCTCAACTTTTCTTTGTTGGGAGATTTTTTATTATTGAGTCTATCTCATTACTTGTTATTGGTCTATTTAGGTTTTCTATTTCTTCTTGGTTCAGTCTTGGTAGGGGATATGTGTCCAGGAATTTATCCATTTCCTCTAGGTTTTTATATTTATTGGCAAATAATTGTTCATACTAGTCTGTGATGATGCTTTGCACTTTGGTGCTATCTTTTGTAATGTTTCCACTTGCATTTGATTTTATTTATTTGGGTCTTTTCTATTTTTTTCCCTTGATTAGGTTGGCTAATTGTTGATTTTGTTTCTTTTCAAAGAACCAATTTTTTTGTTTGATTTTTTGTACTGTATTTTTAGTCTCAATTTCATTTATTTCTGCTCTGGATTTTATTTCTTCTACTTATTTTGGGTTTATTTTTGTTCTTGCTTTTCTAGTTCTTTGAGGTACATTGTTAGACTATTTATTAGAAATCTTCCTATTTTTTGATGTAAGCATTTATTTCCATAAACCTTCCTCTTCACAATGCCTTCACTATATATCATAGGTTTTGGTATGTTGTGTATCTGTCTTCATTAGTTTTTGTCTTCATTGATTTCCTTCTTAATCTCTTCTTTACCTCTTACTACAGATTTTGATTTAAACTCTGTTTTTGTT
>NW_007837242.1:0-733 GCF_000696425.1 Galeopterus variegatus
CTCACTGGGTGAGCGTGGTGCTGACAACACCAAGTCAAGGGTTAAGATCCCCTTACTGATCATGTTTAAAAAAAAAAATGGATCAAAGACTTAAATGTATGAGCTAAAACTAGAAAATTCTTAGAAGAAAACATAAGCATAAATCTTTGTGATCTTAAACATGGCCATGGCTTCTTGGATATACATCAAAAGCACAAGCAATGAATCACAAACTTAAAATTTTTGTGCTTCAAAATACACTATTAAAAAAGTGAAAAGAACCAAGGTCAGGGTTTGATCCCTGAACCAGCCAACTGGCAAAAAAAGAAAAAGAAAGAAAAGAAAGGGAAAAGACAGCCCACAGAATGGAAGATTTTCAACTTCTATATCTGATAAGAGTCTAGTATCCAGAACATATAAAAAACACTTATAACTCAACAATGAAAAGACAAATAACCCAAGTTAAAAATGGACAAAAGATTTGAATAGACACTTCTCCAAAGAAGATATACAAATAACCAAGAAGTATGTGAAAATATACTCGACTCCCCTTAGTGGCCAGTAGCAAAAAATAAAAGAAAGAAAGAAAAAGAAAAGAAAGTATACTCAACATTATTAGTCACTAGGAAAATTGAATTGAAACCCCAATGAGATACTACTTCATGCCCTCTAAGATGGCTATAATAAAAAAGGCGGACAAAAATGAGTGTTGGTGAGGATGCAAAGAAATTGATACGCTCGTGCATTACTGACG
>NW_007837243.1:0-733 GCF_000696425.1 Galeopterus variegatus
AATACTAAACTTCGCCATTTTGAATAGCATATTCAATACTAACATTTATGAAACTATATACATATATATATGCCTATATTGTATACTAAAATAATGACAATGACGATGATGCTAAAATAATGAAGCAACATGTAGAAACAAATTTTATTAAAGTTTGTGTGCTCATTACTTATATAGTTAGTATCTTTGGTACCTTTTTCTTTTTGTTTTGTTTTGTATTTTGAGATGAGGTGAGAGATGAAAGAGAAAAGAGAAAATGTAAAATAACCTGGAAGACTTTTTTTCCCATGGTAAGAAAAACAAGAAAAATTGGTGATTTCCAGTCTATCTCACACTTTTGGACTAACCTGTCTGCTATAAATCAGAGAAAGGATACCTGTACTAGAGTTTTCTTAGGAGTGAGGGGAATTCCGTGCCCGTTATTTGAATTCATAAGAGTTCAGGCTTTACCCAAAAGGAAAATCCCATAAAAAATGAATACTAATGCAGGTATAAAGTAAGCCCCACTGAAACTAACAGCTACCTGAGCATTTTGTTTAGCATAATGATCACTCCAGAGAGTTTCTATGGACACACTCTACGATTGGTGACAATTCAGTATAACTCTGAACTTCCGGAAACAAAGCAATTTAGTTTTTTCAGGAAAAGGAAGTGGAAATACCCATATTCTTTCACTGACTTCTGAGCCAGCACTGGGACTAGCTCTTGGCAGGTCTAAGTGTGCCAGACATGA
>NW_007837244.1:0-733 GCF_000696425.1 Galeopterus variegatus
GATGAGGGTTAGCTGAAAGAAAAATGGAAATTATTTACCTTCTGATTATAAAATTATATTTGTTTATAACCTCATACAAAGTTGCTAGAGAATATTAGTTATTTTTTTTTCTTTATTCCTGCTTGTCTTTAGCAGAAATATCTTTTTCATAATTTTTAGGCTGGAGCAGAAAAACTAGTTTCTGAAACGGATCCAGTTTCTTGAATGCACTGTGTGCTCCCTCACCTGTGTGCCTCGGTGCATGTGTTTTCACAGACTTGGTAACTTTCCCCACCCTTTCTTCACCTGTGTAAACACCCTTTCTTCACCTGTGTAAAGGCATCATGTTTATCAAGGCATCGTGACCATCACCCGTCTTTTACAAGCCTCTCTGTCTTAAATATTAAAATGAATACCCTTTATCTATGCCCCAATAATACACTCTTTACTCTGTATTTTTACTTATTTATTAATCTTTCCATTTAATAAATATTTACTGAGCATCTCCTTTCTGTTTGGAATTGGGGTGGCAAACGGTGAGCAATAGCCCCTGTGGTGCATTTCCTCCTAGAACTGAGTCTGGTTAAAGATTCCTCTCACATCATACATTCCAGGCAGTATTAAATACTCATGGGCTTGTTCCCCTCTTAGACTCTGAATGCTCCTCTGGGATAGGGGCTGCACTTTTTTTGTTTTTTTTTTTTTGTCTTTTTTCGTGACCAGCAACGGATCACAACCCTCAGTGTTGCGCCCG
>NW_007837245.1:0-733 GCF_000696425.1 Galeopterus variegatus
AAAATCAAACTTACCTAATAATAGCAGTTGGTTCAGATTTTTCTGAGGAATTATCTACTTATTTTTTATAGTATACTTTAGCTTTTATTAAATTTATATCGATAAAAAAGATTTATGAAGGGCTGATGCTTAATTTAACTTATTACGTAAAAGATGATATTACTCATCACACTGGATATTGTGATTTATATCCAAAAATACTGTTATAGATTTGGAATAAAAATCATAATTATTATTAAGTAATATTTTTTTACATGGCTCTTGGATTAGAGATAAATTCATTTTCACTTAATAGGTGCAGCCAACAGTTTTGTGATCAAAGTAGAGAAACTATTAAAAACAATCAAAAGAAAACTAAGCACCGAATAAAATTTGAATATATTGCAAATAGTAACAATTTGTAGACCATGAGGACAAAACATACATAAAAATTTAGTAATAATATGGAATAATTTTTCTGCAGATTCTTATATTTTCTCAAAGCAGATTTAAAAATCTTGAAAGTTGGCTTTACTTTTTTAGACTCTTACATCACATATTTTGGCATTTATGTATCAAATTACTTGCAGAGACAATTTTCTTCCATGTGACTTTGGGAAATATGCTGCTACATAAATAAATCTAAAGCAAGTAAGAAAATATATTCATGTGAAACGCTGAAAACAGTGGCTGAAGCTACATGAAATTGCCATTTTTGTAGGTAAAAATGGCAAGATCATATGGTTCAGTGTAA
>NW_007837246.1:0-733 GCF_000696425.1 Galeopterus variegatus
CTGGTCAACCCTCCAGGCATAAGATTTTGGAGAATGAATTGCAGTGGGGAAGATTAGAAGCCGGGAGAAAAATGGGAGACCATTGACTTGTTTTTTTCCTCAAATTGAATATGTGAATATGTGAATAATCTAAGGAATGTGTTATTTCATCACCATGGCCACTTGTGATGCATTTTAATCATATTATAATATAATTGTCTTGAAAGTATTTCAGTTAATGATAGTAATCAATCAACAAGAGTCATATACTATTTGCATTGTTATTATTTATGGTTTTGATGGATGAAAAGGATTTTGTTTTCTTTTTAGGTTCGTAACTTTTTTAGTGGATATGTTCTGTGGTCCTCAGTTATTTTAATGCACATTTTATGATGCATCCTTACACTTGGGTTTCTTCATATAATGTTTATAATTACTTATAGGCTTTTTTTCTTGATTTAAAAAATCCAATAGAAAGAATTCCCCTAAAAATAATAACTTTTCTGCTATATATTTATGTATTCATAAATGATTAAGAAAAGTAGCTAAATAATAACTTATCTCAATTGATATGAATTATTCAACATGTGAAATCAGAGATTTTATACCCATTTTCTAGTTCTTTGGTTCAATTTAATTATACTGATTTAAGTTCTCAAATTGTGATGTCAATTGTATTACTTTGTCTGTGTCGAATCAGATTAGGAGTAGCAATAATTCCCAATAGTTACTAAATGATTATTTTGTGCCAGGA
>NW_007837247.1:0-733 GCF_000696425.1 Galeopterus variegatus
GTTGATTTATTCCTAGCATTTTATTGATTATTGTTTGGATGTCTTAGGTGTCTTTTGTTCCCTTCTTTCTGATGTACCATTTGTTTTCTGTATTTATTGGTTTCTTGGGTTGTAGATCGCCTTTTTGTTTGTTTGTTTTCTCTTCATGAATGCCATTTTTATTATACTAGTGGGTTTTGATTTTTCTTGGGTTTTTATGGCAGTGGTAGTGGTTTTTCAGGTACCAAACCCAATACTCCCTTGAGAATTTCCCATAAGGGTGGTCATGTGGTGGTGAACTCCAGCAGTTTTTGTTTGTCTGAGAAATATACTATTTGCCCTTCATTTCGGAAGGACAGCCTTGCAGGGTAGAGTATTCTTGGCTGGCAATCTCTGTCTTTTAGTATTTTGAATACTTCATCCCATTCTTTTCTGGCTTTTAGGGTTTGTGATGAAAAGTTTGAGGTTAGTCTGATTGGGGCTCCCTTATAGGTGATTTGATGCTTCTCTCTTGCAGCTTTTAAGATTCTCTCTTTGTCTTTAGTTTTGTGAATTTGACTATAACATGTCTTGGAGAAGACCTTTTTGGGTTGAATACATTTGGGGATCTTTGAGCTTTCTGAATCTGAAGATCTGTGACTTTTCCTATATGTGGGAAGTTTTCTGCCACTATTTCATTGAATGTGCAATCTTCTTTTTCCTCCCCTTCTGGAATACCCATGACTTGGATATTTGAGTGCTTAAGGTTGTCTGA
>NW_007837248.1:0-733 GCF_000696425.1 Galeopterus variegatus
TCATCATCAGTACAAAATGTACCAAGGTATATCATGTGTCTCTAAAGTTTCTTTTGTGAAGCAAATAAACGTTAGCTTATCTAAGTTGCTATGCAAGAAGAAAATGTCAGCAATTACTATACGTATTTGTATCCACTGTCTTTGCTCTGTGCTCCTAAATGCTTTCAACATTATTCAGCAATGACTTTCAATGTGTTCCAAACTGGTATTTGACTAATGGCAGGCCTTTTGTGTTGCAGCAGAATGTCTCATCTAGTTAGCCTAAAAGCTTTTGTTTTCAGGTTAGCTTATGATCTCGAGACTTTGCCTCATGGCTACAGTTCTCTTGTCATAGTTTATAAGATTTCTTTACCTGTTAAGAAAACATGGCCTTCTCTTCATCCATTCCTTGACTTGTCTTTTTCATTTTCCTTGAACTTTTCTACTAAAATACTATATCACTGAGAAATTAAATATGACCCTTGCCCTCATAAAGTTTTGAACCAGTAAGAAAGCAAATTTTGGGCTGATGAGCAGATTTCAGAGTATAAAAGGGAAATACTTAGTGGTGTGGCCTCCTAAAAGGAGTTAGGATAACGCTAGCAGTAAAATTCCCTACAGTAAGTAATGTCAAAGCTAAATCTTGTGACGTTAGGGGAATGGGGAAGGTGTTCTAGAAAGAAACTGAGAAATAGAAAGTTGAATCTGAAAGCTTTCACCAAGGTACTGCTATTGGAGCTTGGATGGAGGGGTG
>NW_007837249.1:0-733 GCF_000696425.1 Galeopterus variegatus
CATCTAAAATCCTTAAAAGTCTTTAAGAGGCCAGGACTTTAGAAACACTTATCAAAAATACTTGAATGTAAAAATTCACAAAATAAAAAGTTCTAAAAACTTTGATAAAGAAAATTCGTGCTGTTTAATTTTATTATAAAATATACAAATATATAATTTCAAACAATTTAGTTTATTTTTAAAATATTGACACAGTATAAGGGACAATTAACATTTTTCATTTTTCATTTCCAAAGAAATTTTGGACAAAGTGTTGTCTATATTTCAAACATAATTTTTAAATGTAATTTTATAAGGAAGTTTACTTAACATGCTTTATTTTTGAATATCCATTCAGACTCTCTGAATTTCTTTACTCCATAGGGAGGTAAAGAAATTCATTCTACTTCTATGAGGTTGCTTTTCTAAAATGTATTTTGGTAAAAATTATTTTACTTTCAAATTACATTTAGTTTGATAGAAGGAGAATAGTGTTCATTGTTTTTGTTTGGCGATACACTAAAAATAAGTAATCATGGCACAGATTGTATTTTTTATGGAATTTAGAAGCTAATCAGTCAAGAAGGGAGGACTGGCATCTACATCAGTAATCAATCTGCACAAATTTTTTTTGAAATACATATAGTGGAGGAAAAATAGAGACTTTTTATCTACAAGTTACAAAGTCAATATTTCCAGGATCCCTTAGAGCAGGGGTTGGTAAACTTTTTCTGTAAAGAGCCAAATGGTAGGC
>NW_007837250.1:0-733 GCF_000696425.1 Galeopterus variegatus
CCCTTCCCTCGTACGCCACGCTTCGTTGCTGTGGCAGCCTGGGGCTCTCTCCTCCTTCCCTCGGCAGCTGCCCCATGACTTTCCTGGGATGAAGCCCCAACATCCGTCACGCCTCCACCCCCTACGTGTTTTGGGTCCACATAAAGGTTCTTCTCCTGTGTATCTGCTGGCGATCCATCACTGAGAGGCACTGTCACCCAGAACTCCTGAGCATGACTTCTCTCCAGACTGGGCAAGGCACCTTCAAGATAAATCAAGTATCAGGTTTTCCAGGTGTTCTTAATTACATTCAATGAGGATGATTGAGATTCTTATAAAAAGGAGAAAATAGGTACAACTGTGACTATATTTCTATCAAGAAAGTGTACAGGGTGCAGATCAGAGAGGAGACCTCCTGGTGATATAACTGAGAGAAGATGCCACAGGCTCATGGGCTTTGAAGACAGTGACATTGGATTTGAATTCTGGTTCTGAAATTTACTAGTTTAACTGGCCTCAGTCAAATTAGTGAACTTTTACGACTCAGTTTCCTCATCTGTAAAATGGTCTCAGTAATACCAACCTCATAGACTTTTTATAGAGATCACATGAAATGTTATATGTGAAACTGCTTGCGATAGAGGTACTCAATCAAAATATATGAATTTTCTCCTTATCCCTGCAATTGCCCTGTCTGGCTGCCTGTTCCTTTGAAAACCATGTGTGACCACATCTGTGTGTCTAGCAGGGATGG
>NW_007837251.1:0-733 GCF_000696425.1 Galeopterus variegatus
TTTTTTTTTCGTCATTGTCAGCAGAGCAATCTGCAGTGAGGAAAAGGCTGCGAGGCCCCTTTTCCTCTGCTGCACGTCCTAGGGGAGCTTAGCCACCTGCTTCCTGAAAGGCTCTCCCCACAGGCATTTCGTTTCCTTTCCACATTCATCTCTATCCCCACTGTTGAGTATTAAAGGTATCAATACCATTAACGGGGTCATGAGGTTGAAATCTTTTGATGCAGAAGTTTCTTTATGAAGATAATCCCCATTTCACTGATATCTTTATATCCAGGCGGGGGCCAGGGGGAAGGGCTGTTCTTGTTATTCATAACAAAGAAAACTGAGATTCAGTGCTTGTGGTACACACATACACATTTTAGGTGTCTGCCCACTCACAACCATTTCCCTTCCTTTGGGACTCTTCCCTAAGAGTATCATTTTTTTTTTTTTTTATGATGCTGACATCTGAGACTATAATGGATTGGACAGTAGTAGATATCTGAACCAAGCTGGACCAATTGAGTGCTCATATTTAGAAATGTGGACTGGGTTCTGATGATGTCTAATCAGTTTCTGAGTCATGATGTATAATGGTGGGGTAGAATCATTTAATGATACCACTCCCGAAGTGAATTTGAAACTTCTAGTGTTGACACCCACAGAGTATCGTCTCTTGTTTCTACCCGTCTTTAAGCACAGGTCTTCATCTTTTCCCCAGATCTGTGATATACCACAAAAAAAAATTTTTTTT
>NW_007837252.1:0-733 GCF_000696425.1 Galeopterus variegatus
TGAGTTAACCTGATGATATGAGAAGATCTAGAAGGACATAAAATCCAAGTATATTCTCAAAGCACCTCCTAAGACCTAGAGATGGTTTTGTATGCAACTATTTCCCAACATTATACTCATGTACCCAGGAGAAGGTTTACTTGACTACAACAAGGACACTGGGGAATATGGGGTGTGGGAAATACACTGGTCAGCTGCAAAATTTTTTGCAGAACCCCAGAATTCATACCAACAGAATGCTAACAATTGTAAGGTTAAGCTCAACTCTCATTTGGGGAGATTGAGAAAATATCTTCAATACATGTTAAAGACTACTGTCTAGTCTCAAAAGCAATTTTCCAGTCATTTTCTGATTCTGAAATAGGATTGGCATTTCTCTGAAGATGCAAAATGTACTACACCAAAACACATGGTGACTAATAAAACCTAACTAGCTTGATGGAAAGATGTTGAACCACCAAAGATCACTGATGGAGAAAGGACACGGATTTTAGGAGTTGAAAAAGTAACCAGGATTTTCCCTCAAGAAATTAGAGACTGCTAGAACTATGAGGGATTACAGGAGAATGTTTACATTACTTCAGACAGGACAGATGCAAACTGAGAAGATCAAGGTTTGGACTGCTGAAATCAGAAGCTATTATTAGGTATAGGTCCTTTTTTCTGTGTGTCTGCTTTGCAGTGGTTATTATAATCACCAAGGGGACAACATTATGAAGCCTTTGTTATTTTT
>NW_007837253.1:0-733 GCF_000696425.1 Galeopterus variegatus
TTTTTTTTTTTTGTGGCAGTACTTTCTCTCCTGCATAGCCAAATGCTATGAACTAAATTGTGTCCCCACTCCCCATTCATATATTAAAACTCAAATCCCAATGTGACTGTATTTGGAGTTAGAGCTTATGGGAGGTAAATAAGGTTAAATGAGGTCATAAGGGTGAGATCCAATAGGATTGGTGACCTTATAAAAAGAGGAGGACAATTCATTCTCTCTCTCCCTCACCTCCTCCCACACGAGGACTCAGTGAGAAGGCTGCTGTCTGCAAGAAGCCAGAGGAGGATTCCCCACTAGGATTAATTGTGCTGGCACCTTGATCTCAGACTTCCAGCCTCCAGAACTGTGATCAAATAAATTTCTGTTGTTTAAGCTGTCTGGCCTGTGACATTTTGTTATGGCAGCCCAAGCTGACTAATACACCAAATTTATGGGGTCTTGACATTCATATTATCATTGATATGCCCTCACTGATACTCTGTGACATGGAGGCACCTCATCTGGTCCCTCACACCTGCTGTGTCACTAATGTAAGGCCTCAATCTCTGTGTCTTTTAACTGGGAAATGGAGATAATGCCTGTCCTCATGTCATGGTTTATTTACTCCATTTTTCTGCTGGTGAACAAGTTATTCCACCATTTCAATAATAGTATAAACTATGCACTAATAGAAACATCTCTGTGAAGCCCATTCTTGTATATATATCTTTGCATAATCAGCTTCAAAAATAAG
>NW_007837254.1:0-733 GCF_000696425.1 Galeopterus variegatus
ATCTTTGTATCCACACCAATGCATTTTTTCTTAAAATCAATTTTGTCTGATAATAAGGTCCATACCCAAATTTCTTTTGTTTAGTTTTTCCTGGCACATCTTTTTTCTCTACTTTTTTTCAAACTTTGCATGCCATTATGTTTTAAATCAATATTTAAGTTAATCAATCAAGCAAGTGGTAATTTTTCTTGTAAGCAATATGTAACTATAATTGTTAATCCAATTTGAGAATTTTTCTTTTAATGAATAATTTAATCTATTTATATTTATTGTGATTGCTGATATACTTGGCATTACTTCTATTGGGTTATTTTGCATATTCTACTAGCATGCTTTTTCTTTGTTTTTTCTTCTTTTCTTCCTTTTATTAAATGGATTAGCTTTTCTTTATTTCCCTTTTTCCTTTTATTAGCTTGAAAATTATACATTCTACTTCATTCTTTGGGGTTTTGTTTGTTTTTGCATTGGCTGGTATGAAGATCTGAATCTTTCAGATATTTAAAATGTATATACTTGACATAAAAAAAAAACAAGACAATCAAAATTTCCATCCTCCAAACCAGGAACATTTTAATTCTTATCTCCTCTTCCCATCTGCCATTTTACATTTACTGTATTAACTTGTCCTTGTTTCTAACCCTCTCCTCCAAATTATTCCTTTTTATACATCACCATTTATTTAGATTTATCAAAATGTTCAGCAATTTGTTTCATACCACTCTAACTCCCATTC
>NW_007837255.1:0-733 GCF_000696425.1 Galeopterus variegatus
TAACACTGACAGAGGATCAGTGGATGGATTCTGGAATTTGAGTGTTGGTCCCATTTCACTTTTATTTAGTCCCTGGAAGCTGGTGTGTGCATTTGGGGAGGGAGATTACACATTATGGACTGTTGCTTTGGACATCTCAGAGAAAAAACCCCTGTGCTGGTGCTTGGCACAGAAGCAGCAGAGCAGTCTCCAAAGACTGCACAGAGTCCCCCTGCAGAGGCTAGTGGGAACTGACAAATAGATGCCCTTTCAGGAACATTCTGGGCTGCCTAAGACTCATTCTCCTGGAACTTCTGTATGACCTATGGGAGGGAAAGCTCATTCCATCATTGACACTGATTTTTCTTTTCTTTTTTTTTTTTTTTTGAGACTGGCCGCACCGCGCTCAGCCAGTGAATGCACCAGCCATCCCTATATAGGATCCGAACCCGCGGCAAGCAGCGCTCCCAGCGCCGCACTCTCCCCAGTGCGCCACGGGCTTGGCCCTGACACTGATTTTTCTACTAGCCAGGTGGGTGGGGGCCCTGAGAGGTTTACCCGATTTAGAAAAATAAAGAAATGAAACAAATTTTGTGAAGTAAATTTCATACCCACTTCACCTATTTAAAACTTAGCGAATGCCCAGCATCAATCAATTAAAAAATCAATTCCTTTCTCTTTCCTGTCCCCTTTTGTCGGGGATATACCTAAAGCTTGCAACCAGTTGAAAACCTTTTCCCGTTAAAAACAAAAC
>NW_007837256.1:0-733 GCF_000696425.1 Galeopterus variegatus
TTGCGATCCCGTTGCCGGTCCCGGTCCGGTACGGGCACGACATCAAGGGTTGCGATCCGTTGCCGGACACGAAAAAAGACAAAAAAAAAAAGAACTTCTGAAAGGTGGCTCAGGAAGTCTCAAGGGAACAGGGAAATAGGATTGAAGTTGACAGTTTGGGTTTGAGGTGGGAGAAGGAAAAATGGCTGAGAAAATGTCTGGTGCAGAGCTCTCCATAGGCTCGGTGCGTTTGGGAGTCCATTTTTATTCCCCATCATTACAGAGCACCCTTAAAGCAGATTATGAAGATAACAATACAGCAGAGAGTAGGTATGTGGAAAAAACACCCAGCTCAAGGTTGAGGCCAGTCTTGCTTTTGTCTTTGTGACTTTGGGCTAATCACTTCACCTCTCTGGCTTTCCTTACTAGTAAACTGGAGATACAAATCTCGTCTCATATACCTACATCTGGCGGTTTTGAGATTCCAACGGACATGGATGTGGTTTATAACTGATGAATCCTGTTTGTGGGATAAGGGCTGGCAGGTGCTGTGATCCAGTTTCTCCTGATCTTTACCTAGGAGTGACCCACCTATGACAGCCAGGTCCTCTTCCCACCTCCAACCCTCTTCCACCACCTGCTTGTCCAGGTTGCTGCTAATGCTCACCTCACAGCCACAGTCCCTCTGTGCATAGACATACAGGCTCAGACTCCAACACATTTGCATATGTACACACAACAGGGTTTTCCAATG
>NW_007837257.1:0-733 GCF_000696425.1 Galeopterus variegatus
TTAAGCATTTCTATTTCTACAGTGGGAGTTTATACAAATGAATTTATGGGTATAAACATAATATAAAACTGGAAAATGGTAACAGGAATATTAGGTGAAGCTTTCTCTTCCATGCATAGTCCTGACCTGTCATACCTAGGTCCAAACCCTTGTCCCATGTTCCAGGGCAAAGAAATAACTATGGCCCACTTCCAAGAGCATTTGCTTCTATGGATTCCATATCAATACCAAGTGACCTCTAGGTTTTCATGGAAATATTCTGGAAGACGAGAGATATTTTTGTTTGGGATTGTAAGTATTTGGGCTTGTAAGAAAAAGAAAATTTCTCTCGTGTTGAACTGTTATAGTTTGAGTCAATTCATCACAGGAGTGTAGCCTACCCTATCCAATGTATATGGCAATAGTGTGGTTTGGGATGGACGGGTACAGGATGGTGAGCTGGATGAGTGACAACAGCCTAAGCAGCCATTCCACCACTGGATACTGTCACATGCCATGGCACTCCCCCTCCAGGAAACTGAGTACCTTGTCCCCTCCCAGGCCCAGCCAAGCTTGGGAAATCAGCTTGAATAGGTCTCATGAACCACAACTTACTCCAGCCCTGTGTAAATTGCTAGAGGACTAGAACCCTAAAGCCACTCCAAATCTGGGGCCTTCCCAAATTTTTGACTAAAGCCAAATAACTTAAATTGGTTTGGACTGAACTGAGATTTCCCAGTGCTTCAATTAAATC
>NW_007837258.1:0-733 GCF_000696425.1 Galeopterus variegatus
TTCTTATTCTTTGGATTTGAGCAAAATACAGAATCAGCTCTTCCAGAAATATAAAAGCTGGCAATATTGTAATAAGTTACAACCTTTAACATTCTGTGTGTAGGGAGCAACCTGCAAAACTGATATGTACAACATTTTCGTTTATGATCTCAAGGGGCCAGTTACTCAATTCTCAATCCAATAACAAAAACTAAAATCTTTACATAACTTTACACTATTTCAAATGTTCTAGATACAAAGTACTTAAGAAAAAATTTTCTGGAGAAATATTTTTTCCTCAATCAGAGGTTTCTCTCACATTTTCCCCTGGAGTCCCTTGACAAGATATAATAAACTACAACAAGCAATTGCACACACTGATGGTTTTGCAATGAGGGTTTGCTTTGACATTTAGTTATGTTCCTACAACTATGCCATAGGTGGCTATAGTCACATGAAGTTTTCAAGGGGATGTAAGAAAAACAATTGTATTATGTAAGTGTTTTGGAAACGGAACTTTTCATAATATTTGAGATTTCCATGCACATTTTGAGTTACATAATTATTCCCCTGACTATAGATTTTAAAAAGAATACCCTTGGTAGTTATGTCGCTGTGATTTCATGCTGCTCCCTTGCTGCAGAGGTGGATAGCTATGTACAGACTCTGTTCTTCCCACCTTCTCATTTAAAAATAAACTTCTAAAGAGCTTGAATGCAAAAGCATTAGCTTAAAATTTCATTAATAATTTTAA
>NW_007837259.1:0-733 GCF_000696425.1 Galeopterus variegatus
CATATGTATTGGGTACATGTATCAAAACATTACATTGTACCAGGTAAGTGTACACAACTATGATTTGTCAATTAAAAATAATAACAAAAATAAATTTTTATAAATGGCTATAAAATTCCCCATCTCTAAATAATAGTTTATTTCAATATCCCACAATTTTAGTGTTCTATGAGAGAAAAGCACTGATTTAATTTCTATGTCTAAGTGTTTGGACATTTCCACTAAGGAAAATCACCAGTGAAATACTTTCTACCTTGGGGGAGGTTGCTCGAGGGATATTGAATCAAGAATAGAATTTGATGTTATGCCCAGGATCTCATGTAGGTCTCATCACTTATCAGCCTTCGTGAACTTTGCCAAAACACGTCATTTCTTTAAGCCTCCTTCCTCATTGATATAACAGACAGAATGATTCAGCTTCCTGATAAGTAAATCATGTAACGGAGTCTGAGCATCAGCACAGTGAAGATTCTCACTCTTCCCTCCCCTTCGTCGGCGAGGCTCTACCTGCTGCAGTTCACAGATTTACGTAATGCAAATTGCATCATCACTGAGCGTGTACATGTGGATGAATCCAAGGTAATTAGTCCAGAGATTCGTGCTTAACACGTACATACGTTTGACCATCTCTCTAAAATAAATGACTCCTGTCAGTTCCCTGGCTGACTCAGACTGCACGTCTCCAGTCACAAAACTGTTGAAGTCTAGCATGTGTAGCATACAGCAAATGCAC
>NW_007837260.1:0-733 GCF_000696425.1 Galeopterus variegatus
CTTCATATTCCAGGCTTGGTGAGGGCGGTCAACCAAGCTTCCTATTTACATAGTTTCCTTATTATTTTTGTTTTCAGGACTAACTTTTAGATTTGGACAAACAGAAACCATGTTGTTGTCAGATGGAAATAAAAGTGGAGCCACATTTATGCTCTTGGGCTTCTGAGATTCCCCGCAAATTCAAGTCCCTCTCTTCTTGATTTTTTCTGGCCATCTACAGTGTCACTGTGGTAGGAAATCTTAGGGTGATCATAATCAACAAAATTAACCCCAAACTGCACACCCCCATGTGCTTTTTCCTCAGCCACCTCTCATATGTGGATTTCTGCTATTCCTCTACCATTGCCCCAAAGACTCTGGTGAACCTAGTGGTAAAAGGCAGAACCATCTCATTTTCAGGATGTGCAGTACAATTCTTTTTCTCTTGTACCTTTGTGGTAGTTGAATCTTTGTTGTTAGCTGTGATGGCATATGACCGCTTTGTGGCCATTTGTAACCCTCTGCTCTGCACAGTTGCCATGTCCCAGAAACTCTGTGCCATGCTAGTGGTGGGATCCTATGCGTGGGGAGTGGCATGTTCCTTGACACTCACATGCTCTACTTTAACGTGATCTTTTTGTGGCTTCAACACAATCAATCACTTCTTCTGTAAGTTTTCTTCACTGCTCTGCCTCTTGCTCTGACACTTTTATCAACCAGTTGCTTCTTTTCATTTTTGCCCCCTTTAATGAGA
>NW_007837261.1:0-733 GCF_000696425.1 Galeopterus variegatus
CGCAATGAGTTCCATGTGATTAAAGTCATTAATTAAAAAATCAAGTAACTTAATGCTTTGGATGTGTACCTGGATTATCCTCATCTGAATAAAACCTTTCCAATGATTTATAAATTCTGGTGTTAAGGTAGATAAAAGAGAAAAAACCATAATAGTACACTTTATGTATGCATGTATGTATGCAGAAGACTTGAGCAGATTCAGTGCAAGGACAGTTTCGGAAGCTTGCCTGGAACAATTGATGGATCCCATTCTTTTTTGGTCGGATGTATTTATGCCATGATTGCAACTGGTAATAAAAGTCATTTTGCTACCACTTGGAGAAAGCTGCAGAACGATACCCTTATTGTGCTTCAGCTCCCTCCTGTGGTGAAAGAGTAGAACAGGAGCAAACGTAATCCCCGACCACTGAAACAATAGAAATACCATATCCCAGGGATAGAACCAGAAAGAGTGCACTGCTATGGTCTGCAGAGATCTGGGGCCTCCGGTCAGGTTTCTGCATAATTCAGGATTGTCTAGGAAACAGACAGCATGCTTTCTGCCACGTATTTTAGACCCTCAGAGCACTCTGATAAGTGGTTGCTGCTGCCCTACCTAAGGGCGCTCAGATTTTATTGCTGTGTCCTTAATTTCCTCTCTGTAGGGGCTGGCCCCGTGGCGCACTGCTGCAGTGCGCCGCTTGGGAACGCGGTGGCGCTCCCGCCAAGGGTTCGGATCCCACATGCAGACC
>NW_007837262.1:0-733 GCF_000696425.1 Galeopterus variegatus
ACAGGAAGCTTAGTGGAATGTCCTTTAGGGGAGACCATGGGAAACTAGACCATGAAGTCCTTAGCATCAGTGTCCAAGGCCAGGAGATCCCCGAGAGTGACAGCAAGGCACATGGATGGGCAGTGCTTTGTCATTCACAAAGTGCTTCCATATCCAGCACCCCATAGTCCTTACAACTTCCCTCTGGGGGAAGAAGGGCGGTGTCACCTCAAAGAGGAATCAGGTTTAGCAATGTTAAACAGCATGTCCACATTTGGACCAGAGGTTCTACCTTAAGATCCAGGCAGTGTTGGCCCGCTCTTCCCCCCGCCAGCCCTACTGGGCAGCACCCCTTCCCTGGCCTGCTGTGGCTTCATTCCCAGCACAGAAACTGAGAAGGACCCCAGATTCCGGTCTCCTTCCCAGGACCCTTCCTTTCAGGCCACTGTAAAGACATCCTCACAGACATGGCCCTCACTGCTCAGGGACGTGCAAGGTCAGGTCACCTCCGGGGCTCCTGCAGAAGGGCAGAGCCTTCACCGGCCGAGCGTCACTCTTCCTGCTCCTCTTTGTCTCCACCTGATGCTGAGAGACAAGAAAGAATGAGGGCTGGGACCCGAGTCTCACTCTCCTCCCCCTAGACAAGCTGCAGACGCACAGCATTCACAGGCAACACAACGTTCTACAGTTAGCTGACGGAGCCCTGTGCTCTTTTCTTGCCTTTTACTCATTTTTAACACAGATAAAATTGATT
>NW_007837263.1:0-733 GCF_000696425.1 Galeopterus variegatus
TCAGGGAGTCTGAGGCTGGCAGCTGCCATTGCAAAGTTTATAGGGGTTTTATCATAGGAGGTAGGGAGTTAATGTGAGTATTATCAAAGCATAGAAGGCCTGGGGGTGGGGTTCACTCACACTCTTCACCACTGGCTGAGCCACTCCTATTACATCTCTTTAGACTGAAGCCAGGACATTTCCATGATTTAAAGGCAGAGTGAGTACACCAGCTGTATTAACCAGGAATGCCTTCAACTGCAAGTCACAGAAAACACACAAACTGTGCTTCAGGAATAAAGACAAGAAGTCTGTCGATTGGCAACCCAGAGCTGGGGCAGAGGTTCCCAAGTGTCACCTCCAGGCTCTTCCCTCTTTCTGTTCTGCTCTCCTTAGTGTGTTGATCTTCATCTCATGTCTGTTGCCTCATGGCTGTGATGTAGCTGCCACAGCTCCAGACATCATGACCATGTTCAAGGAAAGAAGAAAAGGAAAAGGAGGTGCCAGCCACTTCTGTCCCTCTCAACCAGGAAAGCAAATCACTTTCCAGACACACCAGAGCAGACCACACCTGCTCTCACTGGCCAGAAGTGGGTTGCAGGGGAGGCTGGAATATCGACTAACCAGTAAAGGAGACCAGGACTGATATTACCAGCTTAAACCAACATGATTCATCCCCAAGGGCCGAGAACATTGCCTCAGCTAAGAAAACCCAGGCTCTGTTGGGCAGGTGGAAGGAGAATGGGTATTGGGC
>NW_007837264.1:0-733 GCF_000696425.1 Galeopterus variegatus
AATTCAGTATTTATTGTTGGTAGACTGTGTGTCAGAAATGTGTGTCTGGGGCATATGGCAACATCAGCTGTGACATGTCTTCTAATCATAGAGACAAAACTTCTACTTCCAGGAACGACGGATAACTGATACTGAACTAGCATTCACTCTGTATACAAGGAAATATAGGAAACTGGCCAGAATACAGGAGGTAAACGGTGTCAATTAGTGCCCCAGTTCTTTTCTTGGGGAAAATTTCTCAACCATGGCACAGAGATGGAGTCTGAGCAAACCACAACAGATCTGTTGAGTGGAGAAAACAGAGACCAAGTGTAAGGAAGCTAGAGCAGTTGGATTTATACGGCAGGGCACTGGAGAAGAGGATGCTGTGCAGAGAAAGGGAGCCAGAAGTCCTAGTGGGGGCACCCCACAAGTCTGTAGCCAAGGTCTTTGTTGTGCATGTCCGTGTGCCTCACAGTTTACAAGATAGCGGCTGCAATGGGGTTGAGAGAGGAATAGGGATACTGGAGGTTGAAAAAAGTAGTGCTGGGGTGCAATGATCTCATCAACACTTCTAACACCTTGTTAACATCCCTGACATTCAGCTAAGACATTAGAAAGGCTGTACCTCATGAGTAAGAATTATGCCCTAAAGCAAGACCCTAGACCCCACCCCCCAAAGAAGCCTAAAAACAAACCCTGACAAGATCTTCAGAGGAGATGGAACTTGGAGGCTGAGTTCCTCCAAATTATA
>NW_007837265.1:0-733 GCF_000696425.1 Galeopterus variegatus
TGGACTAAATATATTTTTGCCATAATTTGACTGATCTCTTTTGTCTACACTAGAACTTTTTAATTAGCAAGGCTTTGAGATGAATATATGTAATATTTCTCTTGAAAATGTTGCATATGTGTAGTAATCCAAGGACAACGTTATTTCTCTCCAGTTGTTAATTCTTCTGTAGTCTTTGAAATTTTGAAAAATGGTAATATTTAAAAACACAATATAGGGCCGGCCCATGGCTCACTCGGGAGAGTGTGGTGCTGATAACACCAAGGCCCCGGGTTCGGATCCCATATAGGGATGGCCGGTTCGCTCACTGGCTGAGCGTGGTGCTGACAACACCAAGTCAAGGGTTAAGATCCCCTTACCGGTCATCTTTAAAAAAAAAACCACAATATAATTACAATATTTGAATTTGTTTCCTGTGTCAAATTATAACATACTGATATAAAATAATGGATTTAAACACATGGGAATAGTTGGTTAACTATTTTTAAAAATCACACTATTAAATGTCTAACAAAAACACTAGTAATGTCATAAACTATGATGAGTTATTTTATTAGAAAAGGTGTTTTTAAAATGAAATTTATAAAAAAATTTGAAAGAAATTAAGTAGTGAATAAATAAGAGTATTGGTGGACATTACCATATTGCTTATTTTTATTCAGATTACACTATTGCCTGTTTTTGTTATTTGTGTCCTTGTTATATCCTGCAAGTTTTATGGCCCAGAGGGAGT
>NW_007837266.1:0-733 GCF_000696425.1 Galeopterus variegatus
AAAAAAAATCTGAGTTTTCAGGAAGACAAGTAAGAAGAAATACATAGCCAGAGCCAAATAGTTTAAAGATTACTAAAAGTGACACAATTTACAATTTCTTCCACATCTTACTGTTACAAACTATATATTCTTTATGTGCCCCTCCCTTGAGCTGTTATTCTGTTAATAAAATGTATCTACATTGAATAATAACTGCAGTATTTAGTAAGTACTCATGTGAGAACAGAATTCCTGTTGTCTGTAGGTAAAGGGAGAAAAAATTCTTTGACTTGAAGTTTGACTGTCTAAAGGACAATTGCTACAATACTGTTAAAATGTACTGTTTATGAAATATGAACAGCAATAAACTTTTGTTACCAAGATTCTACTTTCTTCAAAGCAAGTTAATGAAATATAAGAAATATTCTACATGTGGGAAAAATTCAAATAAAACATTAACAAGAACTGGCACTTCATATACTTAAAGACTTTCAAAAAATAATTTTTCTTTATCGCAACAAAAAGATCAAGTAATTTATCATATTGATGACTTCTAAAGACTGACAGGTATCCTAAAATTTCGGATACACTATTAATAAAATAACAACAACAATATTTATTTAGCAGTACTTATTATCCACTACTGAGGTAAAGACTTTCCATGAATTATCTATTATCTCCCAAAGGCAATAAGATTATTATCCTTATTTTGCAGATGAGGGCATGTATAACTAGAAAGATTAAATAATTGCCC
>NW_007837267.1:0-733 GCF_000696425.1 Galeopterus variegatus
AAAGAAAAAGTTTACCAAATGAATATTGAGACTACTCAGCCTTTTCCCCTGTGGTTCTTAAAATGCAAGTAGCGGGGTTATTTCCATGCAGGAAATAGAAGTGCTATTCCTAGGGAATTTAAAAAAAAAAAAAGGAGATAAAAATGTTGACATTAGAGGATCTCCAAAGAAAAGAAATAGCCTTGTCTTTTTAAACTAGAGTGAAGCCCAAGTGGATGTGAAGTTTGTGCCTAGAATTTCCAATCCATCTTTTAGGGCCCTACTCTTAAATACAGGCAGACAGCTGAGAATCCACATACTTCTCTAGACAAAGCATGAGCAGACAATGGAAACATTTTGAAATATGAGCAGGCTTCTGAAGCAGAAGATGTCAAATACACTGGAAGACCAAAATTGAAATGTATAGAGGCTACCTAGGGAAGGCAGTCTGTGAAAACGGCAACTCTGGCAATGCCGCTGCTGGATAGGATGATATGAAAATTCCTTGATGTTCAAGAATAAGGAGAAAAGAGATTTCTGAAAAGACCAGGAGAGACAAGAACAAGGCCTGTCATAAGATTATGGTTTATCAGGTAAAGATTGGTCCAGTGGAACATAACAGAAAATACAATTTAAAGTTGCTTAAATAACAGTGTTACCTTCTTGTATAACAAGGCAGCCTAGTTCAAATGTATTATGATGCCTTCAGGAACCAGCATTCTTCTCTCTTCCTGTTCAGTGACAATTACCACAT
>NW_007837268.1:0-733 GCF_000696425.1 Galeopterus variegatus
TCTCTATACACCACAGAAAATAAAGATATTTGAACTAATCAACTAGGCACACTGGATGCAGAGTCAAAATAGCCACATCGCTACTGGTTTATATCCACTGCTGAGTTTGGTGACAACTACCAACTTTTATTTATAATTGTTTTAGAAAATTACTAAGAGTATTTGTTTCACAGAGAGTAGTAATGTACTCTTTATTGTGCCAAACAATTTTAAGAAAAAAAAATGGGAATACGGGTCTGCACTCTGAACTGAAAAACATCTTTAGTTTATAATATGCCAGACTCCAAGTATTCCAGATACAAGATGTTAATATATAATAAGAATGTCATATTGTAATAACAACTTCTGGGTTTCAAAGTACTTTACTGTTCTCACATAAAATCTGTTACTTAAGGGTTTACTGTAATTCATTTATTTTATTTTTTACTTATTCTTAACTTCATACATTCTTACTGAAAAATTAAATTAAGTGCCTTCATATAATTGCTGATGAACTGTTAGTATTGTAACTTTTTAACATGATCCCAACTAACCCTCAAATATAAATATTTCTGATTCACTCTGAATCTTTTTTTATTTCAGGATTGATTTTCAAATTTTTTGATAACTTGGGATCAAGATCTTTTCTAAAAATACACCCTTGATTTTAAGTGACTTTTTATCTCTGCTAATGAAGATAGTTGAGCAACTAAATAGGATATGATGAAATAGTAATATCTAATGAAACAGATCT
>NW_007837269.1:0-733 GCF_000696425.1 Galeopterus variegatus
CTTCTCTGCATACCACTTTGGGGCAACCCTTAGGTTAGATAAGTAGCAATCTAACCCCAATGTCTAAATATTCTTTAATTGCAATTTTATTTACTTCATTGGTCCCTGAATTATTTAGGGACTATTTTCAAATCTACATGTATTGACTTTTGTTGTTGTTAATATTTTATGTGTAACTTCTTGGTTTTTCCTGTATTACTTGAAAATTTACTATATATTGATATATATTTTAACTTTTTTTTTTTTGGTACAGTTCGCTAGTATGGGGATCCGAACTATTTTTAGCATTTTAAAATTAAATGAGAGGGCTCCTATGACAAAATAATTTGTAAATGTACCATAGGACTTCAGTAAATAGTTTATTTAATTTAGAGTGTACTAAGTCCTATGCATATCAATTATTAAACAGCCTCATTCAGATTATATACAGATTTATATTTGTACTTTTTTAAGACTACTTAAATCATAAAAGGTTTAAGTGTACGTTAAAGTCCCCATTATGGTGTTAATAGATCTATTCATATTCTAGCAGTTTTGACTTTGTATATTTCTATAAAATATTTTTCTCCTAATAAAGTTTCTTAACCATTATCTAGCTGTTATCTATTCTTATCAGTATTAGGTAATCCTCTTTTTCCTTTTTATTTTTTTTACCTTGAAATCCCTTTGTCTGAATTGATATTATAACTTTTGCCTTTGCCTGATAAATCTTTTTTTTTTTTTTTTTTTTTTC
>NW_007837270.1:0-733 GCF_000696425.1 Galeopterus variegatus
AAAAAAAAAAAGTCTGTTCCAAGTCGAAGATTCAATGAGTCTGTGATCATTTGCTTAAAGGTCAATTTGAAATGCATATGCAAATTTTATAGTAGGATGGTGTTATGTCCAGTTTCATAGCCCTTGCACCTATAATATTATGCCTAGCATTTAATAAACATTGAATAGTAATTAATACATCAATAAATAAAGTATACCTACACAAGTTGGTAACCTCACCAATACTACCATGAAATGACCCTAAAGCAGTAATTTGAAAAGTGTTGTCCTTGGGAAACTATCTCAGTAATGTTACTCTTTTCTCTTTAACATTAGCAAAAGGAAAAAAAGGGTCATTCTGGCAGGTGGGTAGACTGTCGGTAATCCTTGAGTTGACCTCAGAGTAAGCTAAGGCAGCGACAGTGAGCACTGAGCATTATGCTAAGTGATGCTCTGTTACTCAGTCAGATGGCCAGTACAGTCTGACAACATGAAATAAAGTGTTTGTGTATATGTGTGTGTTCTTTTTTTTTTTTTTTCCCTTTTTTGTAGGTCAAAGAGAAATAACGTACACATTAGAGGGGGAAATTAGTTATAAATCACCAATCTCTAAACAATTCTCATTAGAAACAGCATCATGTTTAGGAGCCTGGAAAATAGACTGTCTGAATTCACTCAATTATGTCATTTATTAATTGGAGAATTGAGAAAATTTACTGAATATATACATATATTAATTGATATATATATATAT
>NW_007837271.1:0-733 GCF_000696425.1 Galeopterus variegatus
CTTTGATTGTGTAAATTAGAAGGGAAATCACACTCCAAGCGGCATTCAAGGAAGCTTGAAAGGTGTTTTATATATCTTTGCCAAAAACACTCACTGGAGGTTGAGCTTCTACAGGACAGTTTATCTCTCAGGAGCAGACAGCAGAATTTGCTTCTCACATCTAGCCTGTAGGAATTCAGGTTTGCAAGTACTATTCGGAAGCCCACTGTAGCCTATGGGGGATACGGCTTGTCAGACTTCTTTTAAAATCTCTGTCAAAATGCGTCATAGATGCTTCCCTGCTGAGAATCCAGCATAACTCAATGAACTGAAGTTGCGGTAGTTACAAGAGAAGTTGAGCTCCAAACAGTTTGTTTTCTGAAATTACAAGCGAAATCACACTACAAACGGCATTCAAGCTGGGTAAATTACAAGCGAACTCACTCTGCAAACGGCATTCAAGCAGGCTTGAAAAGTCTCTTGTATATCTATGCCAAAAACACTCCCTGGACGTTCAGCTTTTGCAATCCAGTTTAACTCTAAGGTGGCAGTCAGCAGAACGTAATCTCACATCTAGCCTGTAGGAATTCAGGTTTGCAAGATCTGTGTGGAAGCCCATTGTAGCCTATCGGGGAATTGCTTGTTAGACTTCTGTTTCAAAATCTCTGTTAAAATGCGTCATAGAAGCTTCTGCACTTAGAATTCAGCATAACACACTGAACTGAAGATGTGGTAGTGACAAGAGAAGTCGAGC
>NW_007837272.1:0-733 GCF_000696425.1 Galeopterus variegatus
CATAGAATGAGTTTGGGAGATTTGTGTCTGTTTCAATCTTTTGGAATAGTTTGTAAAAAATTGGTGTCAATTCCTCTTTGAATGCTTGGTGAAATTCTTCTGTGAATCCATTTGGTCCTGGGCTTTTCTTTGTTGGGAGCCTTCCGATAACAGCTTCAGTCTCCTTTATTGTTATTGGTCTGTTCAGATTTTCTCCGTCTTCATGGCTCAGTTTTGGGAGCTTGTGTGTGTCCAGAAATTTATCCATTTCCTCCAGATTTTCAAATTTGTTGGCATATAGTTGTTTATAGTGGTCTCTAATGATTCCTTGTATTTCAGACGAATCAGTTGTAATATCACTTTTTTCATTTCTAATTTTTGTTATTTGAATCTTCTCTCTTCTTTTTATTGTTAGCCGTGTTAATGGTTTGTCAACCATATTTATCTTTTCAAAAAAACAACTTTTTGATTTGTTGATCTTTTGTATTGTTTTTTGGGTTTCAATTTCATTAAGCTCTGCTTTGATCTTAATGATTTCTTTCCGTCTGCTAACTTTGGGTTTGGATTGTTCTTGTTTTTCTAGTTCTTTAAGGTGAAGTGCAGGTTGTTCACTTGCCATCTTTCCATTCTTCTGAAGTAAGCATTTAATGCGATAAATTTCCCCCTCAATACTGTTCTGGCAATATCCCACAGGTTTTGGTAGGATGTATCATTATTTTCATTAGTTTCAATAAATTTTTTTATTTCCTGTTTG
>NW_007837273.1:0-733 GCF_000696425.1 Galeopterus variegatus
TTCCCAGCCTCTGAAACTGTAAGCAATAAATTTTGTTTTCTTTATAAATTACCCAGTTCCATGCATTTTGTTACAAGCAACAGAAATGGACTAATACAGTTCTTTTCAGACATCTTTAGGACAGCAATTCACAGGCATGGGTACCCATTGGAACCATTTGTGAAGCTTCTCTTTCCCTTATTAAACATGAACACCCAGGCCCTACCTAGGACGTACTGAATTTTCAGAGGAGAGGGCTGAACGTATGTGTATTTTTTTCAAAGTGCCCAGGTTTTTTGAAATGCCTGGCTAAAATATTGCTGCTTTAAACCTTAAATACTGATAGGCCAACTGGCAGTTACATATTATGAAGGCCTATCTCTGTGTCTAAGCTGAATCTTCATCTCCAGTTTTAATAAATAGTAAAGTATTTATTAAATAAATATTAACTATTTATAGTTAAACAAATATTAACTATTAGTTTTATCTAGGTTAAAACTCTTTCCTGCCTATGGGTGATAAGAATTGGCATTAGACAATTTTGAAAACTCCTTTTTAGAAGGTCTGCCATAATGATAATTGTTACTATGTCATCACTACTAATATTATTACTACGTGCTAGGCACTATCTTAAGCATGCTCTCAGAGTACTTTGCTTTCAATTAAGCATCCATAAAGCCCATGGGGGAGTAAATATCATTATCCTCATGTTACCAATGATGAAATTAAGCACAGCGAGGGTAGATAATTTTAC
>NW_007837274.1:0-733 GCF_000696425.1 Galeopterus variegatus
CAGAATGAAAGGAAATATTGGGAAAGAGCCAATTTTTTGGAAATCCATATGTGGATATAAAAAAAGACATTATCTGTGAAAACACTGATATACATACATACATATAACATACACATTTTTTTTCCAAAAGTGAATTGACAAGCTAAAAGCTACAGGACAAGAGGACTTATAATGCTGGGTTATAAAACTGCAATGCAGCAAGGAGTGACACAATTGTTGGCATTTGGCTGGCCTTCCTTGCAGATGTGGAATGAATTTCTAATATCAGGATACCCTTTTGTTGTGTTCTGCAAATAGTCTTACACTGAAGCCGAGGAAGCGTAATAAATTGGATAAATAAATAGCCAACCTTAAAGACAAATGCAAGTGATTTGGAAAGTCATTTAGGATTTATCTATAATATCAGCTTATCCTGATTACCTATTTCTTCTCCTGGCCCAAATAATTAAAAGCTAGTTTTGTCAGTATCCAAGTTTCTAAGCTGAGGGCCCACAGGCCAAATTTAACTGTAGCTGTGGTTTGCTTGATTTGCATATTTTGCTGCTTGTTGTTGCACCGTTAAATGTTGAACTTGAATGACTTAAACGGAGCACTTGAATATCCTGTGTGCAGCCTTGCCCACCAGTCTCCAGTACGTTTTGCCTGGACTGGGTGACTAGCAAATCCTCTGGAAAGACTTGAGATTTTGACAACTGCTATATCGTTTACAAAATTTTCCTTCAACTCCAGCATT
>NW_007837275.1:0-733 GCF_000696425.1 Galeopterus variegatus
TAAGCACCTCACAGGAACGAAACGAGGCACTGAGACGGGGCAGGGCGGTGCAGTAGGGAGAACAGATGGAGCTGACTATGCACAAGGCACTGAGTAGGTAACAGGCTGAGATATAAAGGGGAGCCTAGACCTGCAGTGGAGTATTCCGGAGCAACGAACTGCAGAAGCAAAAGCTTTGAGGTGGCAAAGAAGTTGCATATTAGATCCAAGTTTGAATATAAATACAGTTGCTTGTGAGCATACATGGGCAAGTTCTTTTACCTAGGACTCTTAGTTTCACATTCATAAAATAAAAGTAATAATGCCTATACTGAAAATTGATGTGAAAGTTAAAGTGCTCTGTGGCAAAGTGCCCAAGACATTGTAGACCTTAAGAAAATGTTGTTTCCCTTTTCTGCCAACATTTTATAGCTTTAGATGAATTCTTTACAAAAGTCACAGCAATAACAGCAACAACAAAATGTCAACACTTCCCAAGGATAAGAGTCATTTTGTTCCAAGTAGCACTTACTGAAAAAAAACCCAAAAAACTTTTGGAAGCTTTAACAGGATTCAGCTGTACCCTAACGACTGTGAAGGTCACAGATTACCATACCTATTTTTTAATCCAAGTGTATTTCGGTGACTGCAAAAAATCAAGATTGAAATGTAGCAGATTGAATCCCTGACTTGGTGAGTTTTCAGCAATAGATCAGTGTGTATTTAATCGACTTTTCAGCTTGAGTTAATTTAA
>NW_007837276.1:0-733 GCF_000696425.1 Galeopterus variegatus
GCTGCACTCACGGACACCCACGAACTCGAATTCGTATTATACATTTTAATCATTCATTTGATTTTTCATTCATTCGTTCATCCATCCATTCAACACATAATTGTTAGTTTTTTCTATGCCAGTCACTCAAGGCACTGAGTAACAAAGAATTATAGAGAAGAAATACCTGTTCCCATGAAGCTAAACTTCTAGCAGCTGACACTGGTGGTAAGCAATTAATTACTCAACTGTTTATATGAAATTGTGATAAGTAGGAAGGAAAGAAGTACAAAGTGCTATGACAGGCGATACATAACAGGGGAACCTGACCTAGTTGTTTTTGTTCATTTTGTCTTTGAAGTGGGGCAGGGTTGTCAGGATCAGGAAAAGACTTTATCATTGTGAATTCCTGGAGGGTTGGGAATCTCATTTAACTCCACTGTATATACCCAGTATCTAGCATAGGACCTGGCACACAGTAAGTGCTTAATAACTATTTGCTGCCAGGAAAATGAAACAGCATGTGTACATAAAGTAAATATAATACCCTGTTTCTTTTAAAAAGTGCTTTCTGTTTTTGAAAGTTCTTTTGCATACATTGTCCAATTTGGTAGCCACAAAAGCCATCTCGAAAGAGGTTGTCTTATCCCAATTATTGTTTTGGTATTTTTGGTGCTGGCAGGTCTGAACCCTTGACCTTGATGTTATCAACACCCCACTAATCAACTGAGTTAACCAGCCAGCCCCTATCCCA
>NW_007837277.1:0-733 GCF_000696425.1 Galeopterus variegatus
ATCAAGCAGGAAATCAAAAAATTTATGGAAACTAATGAAAATAATGATACATCATACCAAATCCTGTGGGATATTGTAAAAGCAGTATTAAGGGGGAAATTTATTGCATTAAATGCTCACCTCAGAAGAATGGAAAGATGGCAAGTGAACAACCTAACACTTCACCATAAAGATCTAGAAAAACAAGAACAATCCAAACCTAAAGTTAGTAGATGGCAATAAATCATTAAGATCAGAGCAGAACTTAATGAAGTTGAAACCCAAAAAACAATATAAAAGATCAATGAATCAAAAAGTTGGTTTTTTGAAAAGATAAACAAAATTGACAAACCATTAGCATGGCTAACCAAAAAAAGAAGGGAGAAGATTCAAATAACAAAAATTAGAAATGAAAAAGGCGACATTACAACTGATCCATCTGAAATACAAGGAATCATTCCAGACTACTATAAAAAACTATACACCAACAAATTTGAAAATCTGGAGGAAATGGATAAATTTCTGGACACACAGAAGCTCCCAAAACTGAACCATGAAGACTTAGAAAATTTGAACAGACCAATAACAATAAAGGAGATTGAAGCTGTTATCAGAAGGCTCCCAACAAAAAAAAGCCCAGGACCAGATGGATTCACAGCAGAATTTTACTAAACATTCAAAGAAGAATTGACACCAATTCTTTACAAACTATTCCAAAACATTGAAACAGATGCAAATCTCCCAAACTCATTCT
>NW_007837278.1:0-733 GCF_000696425.1 Galeopterus variegatus
TTTTTGACTTTCGAATATTTAGGCTCTTGGTGAAATGGAAAAGACTCATGTAATGGAGAAAAGAGCTGGGGGGATAGTACTAGTGAGAGCCGGTCTTCTCCACCCTCAAGCCAGAAAATTATTTTCCAGGCTAGGAGGAAGGTGGACCATGAAGACATTTTGGAAAGAGGGCTCCAAGGAAATATGGGCTCCCCAACTGATCCCTTGACTCACATTAAGCCCCTGAGACCTGGATTTTAAAAAAATACTGAATTTACTGAAATTGAGTTTCCATAATCCCTCAAAATAATGGCTTGAAATGGAAGTCAAGTTATTAGAAAAATAGTCACATTAATCGCACACCTCAAAAACCTAAGCTGCATACCTGCTATGGGAGTATCATGTGTGCTTGGGATGAAGAGGAGGCTGGTCCAGTTGGGTGGAATATGTTGGAAAGGCAGTAAGAAATTAGTTGGCTGAGAAAGGGGAGACCAGACTTCGACATGATAGAGGATGCTTAGGTTTAAAGAAGTAAGTTAAGCTCCTGTGCTTAAAGCCAAAGCTATCTGACCCTTCAGTTCAACCTGAAGTATACCTCAGTTCCCAGTACCCACTCCTCAACTTTCCTTTTCTCAATTTAAGGACAAGTTAGCACTTTTAGCATTCTTCACTGGGATACTAACAAACTATCCACAGAAGGACTCATTGCTGAAACCTTAACTGAAAGAGGAGTTTCATCTCTTTACCATCCAAG
>NW_007837279.1:0-733 GCF_000696425.1 Galeopterus variegatus
GACACCAAGGGTTGCGATCCCGTTACCGGTCACGAAAAAAGACAAAAAGGAAAAAAAAATGAGGGAAAAAGGAGAAAGACAGGTGTTTCTGCTATAATGTGGCAAACGTATTCCAATAAAAGCTCACAGATTGCAAAAACCAAGTAAACGGGGAAAATAGGGTTCCAACCAGATCATTCGATATCTATGCAGCTCTATAATCAGAAGACTAAAAAAAAAAATGAATTCTAAAAAACTTTAGCACAGTTAAGAACACATGTTAAAAGGCTGGGGAAAAAAATTAAATAGAGCTGTAATTATAGAATTTGGCCTTAAAAAAAAACAGTTAAGGCAGACAATGGAAGGTGTGGAAGGCAGAGTGGAGCTGCTGAGTCGTGGAGACAAGAGTGAAATGGACAAAGGAACTGGGCAATAAAACAGTAAGTGGCCACATGAACAGAGAGGAACGGGAAGTGAGGAGCATTGAGGACAGGACCAGGTTTCGCTGCAGCTTCTGCACTCACCTGTGTTAGTGTGCTCTATGGTCACAGGCTGGTACTTGGTCCCACAGACCATAGCGTATTAGCAAAAATCATACAGGAACCAATGCTACCTCCAGGCCGTAATGACATCGTTCCCATATTTGCCAGCCACATATGAGCAAACATGCAGTAGCAAGACCAGCCTGCACCACCTCCTTCTGGACTTCTTCACAGCAGCTAGCGTACCCTTAAGCACTGCAGGAACTACCCAG
>NW_007837280.1:0-733 GCF_000696425.1 Galeopterus variegatus
AATGGAAAAAAGATACAAAAATGGTAACTATGTCGATAAATATAAAATAAGGTTTGGTTAGCATGTAAAAATTTCCTTACAATAACTGACTGTTTAAATAATAAACAGTAATATTGTACTGTGGGGTTTATAACATACATCTTACAATTTTGACACAATGTGTATTAGGGATAGAAATGAAAGTATACTGTTGTAAGATTCTTATACTATGCTCGAAGTGGTATAATTTAAAATAGACTGTGATAAGTTAAAATGCAAATGTAAGAGAAACCAAATATTAAACATAGACAAGCAAGCAACAAAAGAATTATAGCTAATTGGCCAACAACAAAAAAAATTGAATCACAAGATACACTAAATCCAAAAGAATGTATTAAAGAGGAAAAATGTAGAACAGGAACAAATAGGACGAACAGAAAACAGACAGTGGTAGATTAAGGACAAACCATAACAATGATCATATTAAATTATCAAAACTATTTAATTAATAGGCAGTGATTGTCCAAATAACAAAGAAGCAAGATCCCCAAATACCCAGAAAACGGATTAGAAATTGCACAAGATATTTGAACAGGTAATCTTTTTATATTCACTAAGGGAGAAATATAGCTTGCAAATACGCTTTTGAAATGTTGTTCAAGATCATTAATTACGGGCCGGCCCGGTGGCGCATGCTACAGTGTGCCGCTTGGGAGCGCAGCAGCACTCCTGCCGAGGGTTCGGATCCCACATA
>NW_007837281.1:0-733 GCF_000696425.1 Galeopterus variegatus
ACCAAGTCAAGGGTTAAGATCCCCTTACCGGTCATCTTTTTAAAAAAAAAAAAAAAATTATTGTACCGAGTCATAGAATTACCCCTGCTTCCGGACAACACCCAATCCAGAGCAAAGGCCTGCTTCCTTGAACCCTCTCCCAGATCCCCTCACACAAACCATATTTGCCAATTTTTTATACCTACATTTTGTTGGGATATCCCTCCCACCTGCTAACCCAGGATTTCCATGTTTCTGGAAGTCCTCAAGAGGAACCTGAGATATGCTCTAATCCCTTGCCTGCATTGCTTCCTAGTAGCCTGAGGTCTCAGCTGAGACAGTGGGGGACAGGAAGGTGACAGTGATGGGAACATAGCTCAGGTAGATTAGAGGCAGCAGAAGGGATAGGGAGAGGGTTCAGTCCTAGCTTTGCTGGGTATTAGCTTGTAAGGCCTTGACCAAGGCTGGAGACCTCTCAGAATCTCACAGTTCTTACCTTTAAAATGGAACTTCCTTCTTTAGGGGACTGGCAAGGATCAAAAGCACAAATACATAAAATAGCTTTGTAGAACTGAATTCTATCCCCTAGATCCTTACCAGGGCAAGACCATGACTTTTCCAGGATTCTTAGCAAGATGCCCTAATTAAATTTTTAAATTTTTAAATTTGATTTAATTTATTTACTTATTATTTTTATTTTGGAGCAGCTGGCTAATACGGGGATTCGAACCCTTGACCCTGGTGTTAATTTTTT
>NW_007837282.1:0-733 GCF_000696425.1 Galeopterus variegatus
GGTGGCAGACACTGCTGACATCCCATACTACATCCTCTTGGTCCACCTCTGAGCTCACCACGGCTGGAAATGGCTTCCAGCCCACAGCAGCATCCCACCTCAGGTTCCCGCATCTTGGCTTCTCTGCCTGAAGGCTTTCTTGGGCACCTGGGGAGCTGTGGGGGACTTAACAGCTTTGGGCGTGTATTAGTTTCCTAGAGCTGCTGTAACAACGTTCCGTAAACTGGGCAGCCCAGAACACCAGAAATTTATTCTCTCACACTTCCAGAGGCTAGAAGTCTGAAATCAAGGAATTAGCAGGGCCACTCCCTCTGTAGGCTCAAGGGGAGGATCCTTCTTTGCCTCTTGCCCACTTTTGGTGGTTGCTAGAAACCTTTGCATTCCTTGGTTTGTGGCAACATCACTCCAGTCTATCTCCATCTTCACATGGCCATTTTCCCTCCTCCTCTCTGTCTTTGTGTCTCTTCTCCTCTTCTTGAGGGTCCTTTCTACTCCAGTCTGATCTCATCTTAACTAACTACATCAGCAACAACCTTATTTCCAAGTAAGGCCACATTCTGAGGTTCCAGGAAGAACATGAATTTGGGGGGGGACACATTACAGGGGGAAGCCCTCATCCACTGGGGGAGGTGAGTGGGTTGGAAAATGCTCCAGCCACCCCATCCTCTGGGCCACAATTCTGAGGCATGTTCCATGTGATTTCCCAGAGGTTCCCCGGTGATACTGAGCTTTG
>NW_007837283.1:0-733 GCF_000696425.1 Galeopterus variegatus
CCAGTGAGCGGGAGCCGGTCTGTATGTGGGATCCGAACCCTCGGATGGGAGCGCCGCTGCGTCATTCTAAGAAATTTATCCTGTCATTGCTATTATACGTGGGGTCTTCCATTATGTCATTTAATCAGCTGTTGTCTATTTATATAAAAATTATTTCTGTATATTAACTTGATAGTAGTAATGTTCCTGAATTATCTTACTGTTTATAGTAGTTTTTCAACTGATCTTTGGTTTTCCAAGTTTAAAAATCACATCATATGCAAAGAATGGTAATTTTACCTCCTGTCTTTCAGAGTGTATTTCTCTTGCCTATTTGCATCAGCTAGTACCTCAGTCCAAACAATGTTAAATAACAGTGGTGTTAGTGTGCATTCTCTTATTTCTGACTTTAATGGAAATGTTTCTAGAGTTTGTCCACTACATATGATGCTTCTTTGTGGATTGAGATTGGCATTTTTTCTATTAAGCTAAAGAAGGATCTATGTATTCCTATTTAATTGAATTTTAAAACAAAGAACAGGTGTCAAAATTTATTAAATGCCTTTTTAGTATCTATAAAAATTATAGTATTTCTCCCAATGTACATCTATTAGTATGATATGAAATACATTACAATGTGATTCCCTATACCAAACCAGTCATGTCACTCACATGCATTTTCACATGGTCATAGTGAATTTATTTTCAAAGGTGCTAGTGAATTCTGTTTAATTTTTTTTTTAAATTGGGATAA
>NW_007837284.1:0-733 GCF_000696425.1 Galeopterus variegatus
GTGGGATGCCTGAGGCTTTTGCCTGGGTCCCTGGTGGCAGTAGGCTCTGTTGCCTTCTGCCAGAAGGTTTTTGTAAAATGCTATTTCCCGAAGCTTTCTATGCCTGACCACCAGACTTAGAATTTTTTCTGTCTTATTTATTTTTAGTGTGGTAAAGTGATTACTAATAAAGAGGAAAAATTGCCATTGCTATTGACCTAAATAATTGTATTAGTCATATAGAAATGTTCTCAGAGAATTACTCCTCAGCATGTAAAAAGCTTATGCTTGCAATAATATTCACTCTCTTTTCTGATACTCTGCTAAAATTACGTATTGAGAAGTCACAAAGGATAACTGGCATATAGCAAGTGTGTGTAATTTCTTATTTGTTTCTTCTTTACAGCTAGTGTCCTTTTAATGCCTTCATTGTTCAGGGAAGTGTCATGCTGATATATATTGAACATACTAGTTCCTTTTTGAAAGTCCAAAAACAGTTGTATTTTTAAAGGCAGTGATTTCTTATTATTTGATTCATTAGAGAATTCAAATTTGTCACCTTTCCTCAAGAGGATTTGGTTTCATCCAAACAATATTTTCCTTCACAATTACTTGCAATGTCCTTTGACTTGAAACCACTGTTTGAATCCTGATTTATTATTTCTGCTTTGTGATTGTCATAGATCCTTGCTTAGTTTACATATGCTTATCTATCTCATTTACCATAGATTTAGTTGTTTTTGAGGTGGGGCAA
>NW_007837285.1:0-733 GCF_000696425.1 Galeopterus variegatus
TGTGGTTCTCTATGAGGAGAAGGAATCAGGGCTGGTGATGCTGCTTTGTATCTGTTCAGATGTACTGGTGGATACTTGGCTGCTGCCCAAGACCTCTGAGTGCCCCCACTCACCATGCTGAATATCCTGCCCCCTCCAGACCTCACCAGGACTCAGAAACAGATGGGGTACACCTGTTGCATCAGGATCCCCCAGACCAACTGCTGGCAGCTGTACTGGTGGGTCAGTGGTTGTTCAACACTTTGAATACCACCTCCAGAGAGGAGAAACAAACTACCTGTCACTAAAGCCTTCTGTCATTGCTTTATATTAAAAAGAAGGCAGGCATCAGCTTCACAAAGGGTGTCTTTGTCTTTGGGACAACGCCCATCAAAGTCAGGGAGGAGGGTGGTCTCTGGGTTCTTTGCACAGTTGCTCTAAGCTGTTAACACATGATCCTTGACCATTAGCCTTTAATCCACTTGACAAACAAGAAACCTCTGGGCTTCTGGGGGGTGCCTTGGTGTCCCCTTTCTCTGGGGCAAACCCTGATTTTGTTTCTCAGGTTTCTCCAGCAGCTAATCCCAGCTGTGTTTGCTTCAGCCCCATCTCTTTGTTGCACTGCTCTGTCTCGTGTTTTCACACTCCTCCAGATAAGTCTTCCAATTCCATTACAGAAAGTAAGAAAGAAGGTTCACCAGCAGGCTTTCTGGCTCCTGGCTTGTCAGCTTCAAGTGTGTTCTTTCCAACATTG
>NW_007837286.1:0-733 GCF_000696425.1 Galeopterus variegatus
CAGTGAGAAGCCCCAAAGGGGTTAATTTCCAGGAACCCTCAAGAGAGAAGCATTCCTCCTCGGAAAATTAACACAGAACTCTGGTCTTCTCTCCGTATTTATTCTTTAGGCAGGCAAGTTACAGAAAAGGAACATAGGTGGTTATAAAAGAACAGTAAAGGGCCGGCCCAGTGACGCACTGCTACAGTGCGCCACTTGGGAAGCACGGCAGCACTCCCGCCGAGGGTTCGGATCCCACATGCGGACCGGCTGCTCACTGGCTGAGCGAGGTGCGGGAGCAACACCGAGGGGTGTGATCCTGTTGCCGGTCCCGGTCCGGTACGGGCGCGACACTGAGGGTTGCGATCCTTTGCCAGTCACGAAAAAAGACAAAAAGGAAAAAAAAAAAAGAACAGTAAGATAATTGTCATGGCAACAATCATTAGGTTTAGCTGCACTGAGGACATCTGCCTTTGGAGCCAGCAATTTTGCTGTGTTACAATTCTTTATCTACAACAGAGACTTTAGCCGGAGGAAAGTTTTTTTGTCTTTCACAAGCTTAACATTTCTATGTGTAATTTTAAAAAGTTAGGCTATGCCTGAAACCACAGGGCTTTGGAAGCTAGGCCCTGTGAACTACATCTGCTTTCTTAATGTTAGTACACTCCATACTATGGGTGTCTGTCCTGTGCGTTTTAGAATGTTTAGCAGCATCTCTGGCCTCTACCACTAGATGCCAGTAGCACTCCCCTAG
>NW_007837287.1:0-733 GCF_000696425.1 Galeopterus variegatus
TGCATTAATGATCATTCTTTTCTATAGATACAGTCAACTCAGTTTTCTCCATACATTCATCTTAATCACCTGGAAAACCTTAACCTGATTAATTTCAATTTTCTTCCTGCTCATGCCAGCAGCCATGCAGCAGAATGTGTTTGGAGGAAAATTATTATACTCACTTTAAATTCATGACCACCATCCTCAAAGGTCCCTCAGTGCCACTTGGCAATTCTACTATATTTTACTAATCCATTTAATCTCCAAATCACCTAGTGACTTATTTCATACATTCTCTACAGTCTCTAACACATCTTCCCCTTCTTCTTTACTTTCAACTGATGATTTTGCTTTCTTTCTGATTTAAGAAAATGAAAACAATTAGAAAGAGAAAACCACATGCTTCTCCTAGTGTGCCTTCCAGCCCACCTGCACTTGTGATCACGTAGTCTGCTCTCCATTCTGTTGCTATCCTTAAACTATATGTGTGGCTTTCTAAAACCAGCTCTTCTAACTGAAAAAAAATTAATTCCCTCTTGTCTAGTCAAGAACATTAGTCCACCAATTGTCTCCTTTCTCCATCACAAAATTTTCCCTCTCCAGATTTATTCCAATCAGTACAGATTTTTTTTAAAATATGAAAAAATATTAATATTTTTTTTAAATATGAAAAAATATTAATATTTTTTAAAAAGTGCTGTGTTGACCTCAGGCACTCTTTCACCAAACACCTTCCTCTTTATGACAAATT
>NW_007837288.1:0-733 GCF_000696425.1 Galeopterus variegatus
TTGAACTGTGCAAATGTATTAGCTGTTCAGAAAATTAAATTTTTGAAAATCCAGAGTTTCAATCTGATAGGCAAAAACACACTCAGTTTCTCCCACTATACTCTCACAACATGCTTCTGACACCAGATGTGTGAAGATTTCTCCCCACCAGTAAGAAGCAACCAATTCTGCAGCAGACAGCAGCTGGGTGTCTTCTAATTCAAATCTGTTCTGACACCATCTGCCTGGAGATAGTGTCAGATCCCACAGGCTGAGGGCTCAGTCCCAAGACTGCCCTCACTTTCGATGCCAATCACAAGTCCAGCCCCTGGAACTTCTGACTGACCAGCTGTAAAGCCCTCTTCTTGGGTTCAATTGATTAGCTAGAATGGCTCACAAAACTCAGGAAAACATATACTTACATTTACCACTTATTGTAAAGGATTTCACACCATCCAGGAACCTCCAGGTGTTCAGCTACTCAGAAGCTCTCTGAAAATGAGCTCCCCTTCTTTTAAGTTTTCATGGAAGCTTCATTTTGTAGGCATGATTGAAGCTCGGAAAACTGTGTAGAAATGCAATTGGACACAAATGGTATGATCTAACACTAATGGACTGAGTGGGAAACCCCAGTGTATTAGTCAGTTTCTGTTGCTTTGGGTTGTATCAGAGGGGAAACAGCGTGGTATGAGCTCTATGTTGGCAGAGTGGAAGCAGAGCCTAAATATATAAAGGGGAAGTCAGTGACCAGGGG
>NW_007837289.1:0-733 GCF_000696425.1 Galeopterus variegatus
TTGCAAGACCTTGTTGATAAGAAGAGCCAATGTCAGAGCAAAGGCGGATATAACCTTGAAGATCAGTTTTGTTTTTACGGGTTCAAATAGCTGCCTGACAGGCTGAATTAGCATTTTCAAAAGCCAATTGTTTTATATAATCAAGGTTAGCCTCTACATTTCCTAAAAGTCTATCTGCAGTGGTCATTAGCCGATCAACAAAATCTGAAAAGGGTTCCTCAGGCCCTTGTTTGACTCCGGTAAGTGAGGCATTGGAATCCCCCTTCACTGGGAGGCGATGCCATGCCTTAAGGGCTGCAGCCTGTATTTGCACAAACAGTCCAGGATCATAATTTTTTTGTTCCTCAATACTAGAATAGTTCCCTGTGCCTGTTAACATTTCCAAGTCCCATCTATTGCCAGCTTCCTGATTACGTTTAGCTATTTCTTTACAGTTTTCAAAAAACTCAGACTTCCATAAAAGATGATCCCCACCTGAAAGAGTCGCTTGAACAAGAGTATTCCAATCAATAGGAGTAAGCCAGCTTTCAGCCACTGATTCCAATATTGCCAAGGTATAAGGAGCAGTAGGGCCATATTGTGAAATAGCCCCTTTTAGTTCTTTAATAACATTAAACGCTAGTCAGTCATGTTTACGAGTAGGCCGCCTTCCCGAGGCATTGAGTACCTCTATAACAGGAAAAGCCACAAGTGAATCAGAAAAGCCAGGGGAGTGAGCTATGTCATGATCATG
>NW_007837290.1:0-733 GCF_000696425.1 Galeopterus variegatus
AAGTATGGGACACCCTCTCGTGAAGCAAACTTCACATAATTTGCACACCCTGAGGAGAAGAAAAAGGAAGAGACCTAGAAAGTGTATTCAAAGAAATAGTGAGTGAATGTTTCCCAAGTATGGAGAAAGGTGGCAGCATCCAGACACAGGAAGCTCAGAGGACACCAGTCAAATTCAATCCAAAGAGATACACACCCCAAGACATCTCATAATCAAACTATTAAAAACCAAAGCCAAAGAAAGAGTACTGAAAGCAGCAAGAAAAAAGAAACACATAACATTCAATGGAGCCCCAATATAGCTCTCAGTGGATTTCTCATTAGAAACCCTGCAGGCCAGAGGAGAATGGGATTCAAATGCTTAAGGAAAATGACTGTCAACCAAGAAGTCTGTATGTGGCAAAACTAGCCTTTAAATATGAAGGAGAAATAAAGTCTTTCCCAGACAAACAAAAGCTAAGGGAATTCACTGATACTAGACCTGCCCTACAAGAAATGCAAAGGGTGCTCTTCAATCTGAATTGCTAAAGAGTAGCAAGAAAACATCTGAAAGAAAATAACTCACTAGTAATGTAATTATACAGACAACCTCAGAATACCCCAATGTTGTAAGGGTGGTGAATAAACCACCTGTATCCTTAGCATAAAGACTAAAGGGCAAACCTAACAAGACAACATATACAGCAACCATGGAAGACACAGGCAATATTAACAGATTTAACTTAGAACAAGAA
>NW_007837291.1:0-733 GCF_000696425.1 Galeopterus variegatus
CGGGAGCGCCGCCGTGCTTCCCAAGCGGCGCACTATCCAGTGCACCACCGGGCCGGCCCAATATTTCAACTTGGATATTTTTATTTCAGACGTATCATCACATATATGTGAAAATAAATCATATTTTATAAGACCCTGCCTAATATCTAATTGCTGTACTTTATTTTATGCGCAGCAGTTGTGCCTGATGAGCTATTAATGTATAAATCAAATAAGCTTATATCAAGAAGTACTGAAAAAAAAATGACAGGGCAAATACGTCAACATCACTAAATATGGCTCTAGATATGAATGTTGTTGGTATTAAAGTCAATCAGAATTTCCCCTTGTGATGTCTTCCCAGTATTATCATCATGAATATGTACAAATTAAAGGTGCCACTGCCAAGAATATGGGATTAAGTTGCATATGTATGCCCCTTAAGAAAACATTAGAGATGATTTTCAAGAAAGACAGACTCTCACTTTGGGAGACTGCTTAGATTTTATACCTCTTTCTCTCTTAAAATTTTCATTGCTCAGAAGAAACTCTCTGAGGATCCTCTTAAGAAACCTTGATGTGGATTTTCTATTCCCACTCAATAGACATAGGACTGCAAAAAAGGCTTTGTCCTTTTTGGTGCCTGGTCTACAACTAGGATATAGAGTTACCAAGTGAGTGAGGAGCACGCACTTTGTATGTCACTTGCAGGACCATGAATTGAAAGAGATAAGTTAAAATTTTTATTTTTAAA
>NW_007837292.1:0-733 GCF_000696425.1 Galeopterus variegatus
ACAAAGAAAAAAAATCCCTTTTGAAAACTTTTTAAATTGTAAAAAAAATAAATAACATAAAATTTACCATTTTTTTTTTAAAAGATGACCAGTAAGGGGATCTCAACCCTTGGCTTGGTGTTGTCAGCACCACGCTCAGCCAGTGAGCAAACCGGCCTTCCCTTTATAGGATCCGAACCCGTGGCCTTGGTGTTATCAGCACCGCACTCTACCGAGTGAGCCATGGGCCGGCCCAAAATTTACCATTTTAACCATGCTTAAGTGTACGATTCAGTTGCATTAAGTACATTCACATTGTTATGCAACTGATCTCGAGAACTTTTTCCTCAACTGAAAGTCTATACTCATTAAATAGTCACTCCCGATTTCTCCTCCCCCAGCCCCTGGCAACCACCATTCTACCTTCTGTCTCTATAATTTCAAGTACTCTAGTGACCTCCTGTAAGTGGAAAGATACAGTATTTGTATCTTTGTGACTGACTTATTTCATTTAGCATAATGTCCTCAAGTTTCATCTGTGTTGTAGCATGTAACAGGATCTTCCTTTTTAAGACTAAATATTTCATTGTATCCTTCCTTTTTAAGACTAAACATTTCATTGTATGTATATACTCCCTTTGGTTTATTCATTCACCCCTCAATAAACATTCTGGGTTGCTTCCACCTCTTGGCTATTGCGAATAATCTTGCTGTGAACGTGGGTATGCAAATATCTTTTCCAGACCCTGCTTTC
>NW_007837293.1:0-733 GCF_000696425.1 Galeopterus variegatus
TCCCATTGGCACACGGGTTTGTCCAGGTGCACAAAGCAAGCTAGGGAGGTAGGTCACAGAGGCTGAGAATGAGCCGTTAGAGCAATTGAGCATACTAGTTTTCACTGTGTATGGTTCCTGTTCCCATGTAACAATTCACTATGTACGTGAATTTTCTTATGCAATCGTTTTTTGTTTCTATGAGAAGGTCAACGGTTTCTTATGCAGAAGAGGGTGTAATGTGCAGGTCAGACAGGGGCAACGTGGAGTTACTTAGGTTAAGCAAGCAATTCTACAGAAGCAGATAGCGTACGTTATGAGGGTATAGGGAGCTCTATTTCATTCCCAACTCCTCTTTAGGAAGGAATCAAATCATTGATTCATTGGTACTTAATTTGGTGTACTTAGTACATAAGACAAGGAGTTTGACTGACTGTACTCATTTTTGAATGTAGCTAGTAAGGCAGGAAATTAGGCAGGGTCCAATAGTAACTAGGAGGAGAAGGAGGACTAGGGGACTAGAGAGATTGCTGTTATTAAGGTCATTAACCAAGGTGACCAGGAAAAAAGATTTTCAAACCAATTTTTATTATTACTATATGATTCTTCTCTTTCTTTAATATGTTTTCTGACTAATGCAAGGCTGTCTCTAATAACACCCGAATGGTTGGTATAGAAACAACAGGTTTCCCTAGACCCTGGCACCTTCTCTCTCTCTTGCTTCCTCTCTCTTGCTTCCTCTCACCATGTGATC
>NW_007837294.1:0-733 GCF_000696425.1 Galeopterus variegatus
AGGTCGCAGAGTTGGGGCGGTCTGGCGCGCTTCACTCTGCCTCTGCGCAGTCCTTTGCTGGTTTTCCTGGCCTTTGATGTCTGGGCTGATCGCTTGTTCCCGCAGCCGGGCTTGGGCGCTCTCAGGAGTCCTCCTCTGTGTCGGCCCCAAAACCTCGAACCTGCTGCCGCTTGTTTGTCGATGTAGGATCGTTGTTGAAAGAATTATTCACCTTTTGTTGCTCTTGGAAATGCAATCAATACTCTGGTATCACAGCGCACGGCTCACAGGATCGCGCTGTCTCCTGTAACGGCCGCTCCAGACCCATCGTCATCTTAGATCTCTAAATTTTTAATGATTGATTCTGTATTCAGTCTGCTCAAATTTGGTTAAATCTCCCCTGTTTCTTCAGCTGCTCTTTTTTTACATGTCAGATCTTATGCAGATATACTTTTTAGGTCTCTTAACTTTGCATGAAGGAAACGTGTAATCTATGGCCACCAATTATAGCTTAAATTTAACAAACACCTCCCCAGGTATATTCCTGGTGATAATTGGGGCTGAGTGGAAGAATGCAGATGTTTCAAAAGCTGCCCAACATCCCACTTGGAAATGCAGTGCGAAGTTAACAATGAGATATGGACAGGTTTGTGGGGGGTTGTTCTGAATGTCAGTAAGACCCCTGAAAACTATTCTGCGCAGAAACGACTATTTATAAGTAGGCCCTGTCCTTACTGATCCGAGGTGTTTACTT
>NW_007837295.1:0-733 GCF_000696425.1 Galeopterus variegatus
ACATGCATACAAGAAGAAGATAATGAGATCGTCATTGACTTTTCAACAGCAAAACTTTATACCAGAGGACAAGAAAAAATACATTTAAGACACTCAAAGAAACAAAATGCAAGCCAAGGGTTTTGTGTCTACTGGTCGTTAGGTATCAAGACAACAGACAAACAGGTATGAATAAGTAAGAACTCAAGCCCTGTATCTCTTATGGGTCCTTCCTGGGAAACCAACTCAAGGAGGGTCTGCAGACAGATAACAGAGAAGTCATGGGAGAAACTTCAACACAAGATGTGGTGCTGAGCAATTACTAGATCTAGGCGTAGAGCCAATAGTACATGACAAAGTTTATAGGTGGCACTATGACGTTGTTGTATGCTGTGACAATAAAATTACAACAAATCTGAGGGAAAATCAGAATACACGTAAAGTGGAATAGCTCTCTGATTGTCTCATAGTTATCGATTTAGAGTGGTAAGACCATACTTTATTTAAATGCTAAAGAAAAAATGTGGGAAGAGAGAAGAGGTTGCTAATTTCATTACCACACATTATGAACTAAAGAAAAAATGTGGGAAGAGAGAAGAGGTTGCTAATTTCATTACCACACATTATGAATACCAGTACAGACCATCTATACCTGAAAAGACTGAAGGTGAAAAGTGTGAGGATAAATGTAGTAGGACAAATAGACAAATACTCTCAAGCACCAGGTATAGAAAAATTAACTTAGAACTTTAAA
>NW_007837296.1:0-733 GCF_000696425.1 Galeopterus variegatus
TTGAGTGTTTTTCTTATCTAAAGGATCACATTGTCTGTTGTCCAATGCCTGAAAAAAAGTTACTTCATATATTTTTTTCAGTTTTATAGTTGATCACAGTAGGAGGGTAAGTTTGATACCTTCTACTCCCTTACCCTTATGACAGGAACCAGAGGTGCCTTGCTTCTAAAACTCCTTTGTGACACTAGTACTACATTTCCAGTTACTGCAGTGCAAGCAGAATTCCCCACAACAGCAGTATTTCCTTTGACATTCCCAGCAGAGATCTGTTTCCTTGCATTGGTCAATATATACCAGTTATCACCCTTGGTTTATACTAATCAGAGATGTGTAATATCAGGGCTCTGATCTGCTGTCTGTTGGTCTGACAATAACTGGAAAACTGTATTCCACTCTGGGAACCACACTTTTAGAGACATAGGCCCAGAGCTATCCAGAGGAGAATGACTAGAACCCTACAGGTCCTCCACTTCATTGAGGATTGACTGGGAATATTTAGACTAATTTTTTAAATCTTAGTCTTTGTTTTATAAATTCATTGAGATTACCATGAATATTCTGTCAACAAAATATTTTTAGTGATGACTGTTCTCTTCCTTGCTGTTTCTAATTTATGTACTAACTATTTAATGATGCTGTTTATGTGGGTTCTCAATTTCTGTCCTTAGAATGGTAATCTCCCTTTCAGTCTTATTCTGTTTTATGGTCTCATCTTTAAGTTCTTGTTTTTTGC
>NW_007837297.1:0-733 GCF_000696425.1 Galeopterus variegatus
ATCTATTTGAAATAAAAGGAAGTTGACTTTTTTGTTTGTTTTTGGCAGTTAAAAAAAAAAAAGTAAGTTGACGTGGAAAGGAAAACAATAAAGATCAGGTACAAGAAACTAGACCACGACAGTAGACAGAATAATGGCTCCTAATGATGCCAATGTTCTAACTCCTGAAACCTGTGAATATGTAACCTTACCTGGCAAAACGGACTTTGCAGATGCAATTAGGTTAAGGATCCTAAAATGGGCCTGATATAATCACAAGGGTCCTTAAAAGAGTGAAGTAGGAGGTCAGAGTCAAGAGAAGATGTGATAATGGAAGCAGAGGCTAGAGTGATGAAAAGGAGATGTGATCATGAGAAGCAGAAGTCAGAGAGAGAGAGACAGAGAGAGATTTGAAAATGCTACACTGTGGGCCTTAAATATGGAGGAAGACGGCCATGAGCCGAGGAGAGCAGGTGGCCTCTAGAGTGGAAAAGGCAAGGAAGCATCCTCCTTTAGAGCCTCTAGAAGGAATGCAGCCCTGCTCACATCTTGATGTCAGGATTTCTAACATCCAGAATTGGAAGATAATAAATTTGTGTTATTTTAAGCTATTGAGTTTGTGGCTTCAAATTTGTTACAAGAGCAATAGGAAACTAATCCTCCACAAATGTCCTGCTCCCTCCAGAACGTAGGGCAGACTAATAGCCCCATCATCAATGCTTCACTCTCAGGAAACACGACTGAGTCCCACATG
>NW_007837298.1:0-733 GCF_000696425.1 Galeopterus variegatus
CCCGTGGCTCACTTGGGAGAGCGTGGTGCTGACAACACCAAGTCAAGGGTTAGGATCCCCTGATCCCCTTACCGGTCATCTTTATAAAAAAAAAAAGATGGTTTTACCTACAACTCAGCCGACAGGTAGAAAATTAAACAAAACAACCATAAGAGAGTTCACTTCATTACAGGAGCAATACGTGTTCTTTGTGGACTCGCTTTGCTTTGGTGTTTACATTATTCAGCCAACCGTACGCACACGTCCTGAGAGCCATAGGATCACTTAAAGAGTCTAAAGAGAAATAAGAACTTTAAACTGAAGAAACGATAAACTTCACATGTGCCTTCTCAAAACTTCTGGAAATCAGTGGGAGGCGATGGGGAAGATAGACCTTTTGGGGTGGAAGCGAGGACTTGTGTGGAAGCGTCAACCCTCTCACATGCTCGGGGCACAGAGGTGCAGTCACCGCCTGGGTGGGGCCAGTGGCTCAGGAGCCCAAGTGTCAGCGTCCCTTGGTGCAGGTGCAGAACCACATTGGTGGAGACTGAGGAATCCCATGCCAGTTGCTGATGGCCTGTGTGGTCACCTGCACCTGCCATCCTTTGGGATGCTGGGCCCGTGGCCATTAATGTCCCACCCTCATTGCTCTTCTGGGATAGGGAGCTGCACCAGCCTAATAAGACAGTCCACTTTTTTTTTTTCCTTTTTTTTTTGTCTTTTTTCGTGTCCGGCAACGGATCGCAACCCTCGG
>NW_007837299.1:0-733 GCF_000696425.1 Galeopterus variegatus
AACCCTCTGAGCCTCAGTTTCCTGTAAAATGGGGATAAGGGCATGCACCTTGCAGAGGTGTTTATGTAGAGATTTGAGGTAGTGTGTGCAAGAGGTCTAGCCCCAAAGAGATTCTCAATGCACAATAGCTATTATTATTGCCATCAAGGAATGTGCGAAAGACAGTACTCCAGATACAATAATGGAATTCTGAACTCAGCATAACTTGATGAACTTTACTGCCTTAGAGGGCATTAGAGGGGAAAAAAAAATAAGTACTGACCAAATCAAGTAAGGAATGAAAGGAAAAAAAAAATCTCAACTTAAGGAACATATCAAACATCTTTCTTCACAAGTGTACAATCTTTCTAAACATTGCAACTTTCAAAATTGCTTAAACACCTGTTAGTTTAAATTTTATTGAGGAGACTGTAAACTGATAACACCGTGCTGGAAACAAATGCAGCTTGGCCAGTTATGTGCAAAAAGCACATCACAGGCTGAGAGCAGACAAAATGGTCTCGTCTCAGAGGGTAGCTTCCTTCTTCATGCATTTAAGTCCCAAACAAGAGGTGTATGATTTCTCCACAGGAGACACACTGTTTCATTTTCCCTATTTTTTTTTTTAAATCATGAAGTTCCTGGTGAACATATGTTAAAAGATCTAAATGTTGTCATTTATCCTTCAGAGAGATAAGGAAAAGAAAATGTGGGACTGTTGGTGGGACTGTAAGTAGGTGCAGCCATTACAGAA
>NW_007837300.1:0-733 GCF_000696425.1 Galeopterus variegatus
TGGATATGAGCCTCGGCAAGCAGCTTTGTAAAACAGGCATCATAATAATATCTGCCTCAGAATGGTGTCGGTAGGATTGAAAGAAGTGGCTTACATGACGGGCCTGGACCAGAGTAAACACAAAGGAATGGGGACTGTTATTATTAACATTATTCACATGAACATAATAAATCTTTTACTAGGATATCTTGATAAATATGTATGTTCTTGGGTTACTGATTTTTGAAATCCGATTTTTTTTTAGAGATAACAAAGACAGAGAATATGTGTCTGAGATGATAGTGTCTGTAGTGGCCTAATAATAGTGTGTTGGTTCTCCAGTCGGTCTCCAGATTCTCCACTGATGCTCTTTCTCATTTCCCTTCTATCCTGTTCCATGCCCTGGTGACTCCGCTGGGCCCAGCTGGTGCTTTTGTGGCATAGCCAGGACTGTGAGATTGGTCCTGCTTCCCCCTTTCCTATCAAGTCTTGAAAATGATAAAGTAGCATGCTTATCAGATCTGAGGATACCACTGCTCTGAGAGGGAGAGCTCGTGTCCTGGAAGACCAAGCGAGGATTTGGAGGTCACGACTAAACCAAAAGATAAAATTTGCTAAAGACAAATACATAGTCCATCATTTATATTAAGATAAAAAAAAAGAAAACTATTCAAGCACAGGCTTGGGAAGAGTTGACTCAATATTCTGGAGAATTTTCTTGATTTCAAGGTTAGGATGAAACAGCAGTATGACC
>NW_007837301.1:0-733 GCF_000696425.1 Galeopterus variegatus
CTGTGAACCTATAAAACTACAACAGAATATACCTTCATAAATTTAGTTTATGCATAGAAATACAAATATAAATATGTTTAAAAAATTGCCAAAAATGTGCATTTATCAGTGAAAGTTCAACTTGAAATAGGCATTTGTCAAGTAAGTTGCAGTGCTAATAAATTCCACTTAATAGAAGAATCTGTCTAAAAATAATCTATCACTATGCTTCTCTACAGGATTCGTAATAAGAATAGAAATATATGTATATACACACTCATATATATGGAATATATATATATAAAATATTGCTGTACAAGTAGAGTTTTTCCTGGTCTTGATCTATTTAACAATCACATTCTATAACAAAAGCAGTTGGTTGTGGGCTGATGTGTAGCATTTTTGATAGCAAGTAGTTGGTTGTGGGCTGATGTGTAGCATTTTTGTTAGAGGGGAGTAAGAATGCTCTTAGTTGAGCAACAGCTAAATTATTTCATGTTCTCGTTGAGTGATAAACGTGAAGCCAATCACTCCTTTACCAGCAGTCTGTGTGTCCAACCACAACATCTGCTTGAAAAACCTAACTGATATTCCATGCGGCCTAGCAACCAAAGCAAAAAACCTGCTCAAATGTGTAATGGTTCAGAAGAAGGGGATGCACCTTTATTTAACTATGTGCAAAATACCATTATATATGCATTTTTCCTAAGGAATCAACAAGAAAGCTAAGAAAAGTAATAAGTTTATCAAAGTC
>NW_007837302.1:0-733 GCF_000696425.1 Galeopterus variegatus
CAACTCTGTATTTTGAAGTCCATCAATACTCCAAGGGCAATCCCAGAGCCCCTGGCTTGAGGTTGCCTGAGATAAATTGCTTTGAATAAAAAAGTGAGTATTTGCTGAGCTTCTATGTGTAAGACACAGGTGTATAAACAGATGGGGTATGTCTTCACCCCTCAGGGAACTTAAATTCTGAGGTGGTTGACACGTGGTAAATGTTTGATCTGAGTGGCATAAGTTTTCACACCCTAGGGGACCCATGGGGAATTACAGAGTGCTGATGACACTGGTGAGCAGCCACCCACACCACCCCTGGAGAGGTCCTGTCTCTGGACTTTTAGTTACTTCCGATGATAAATTTCTTTATTGTTTAAACTAGTTTAAACTGTTATGCTATTTTGGGGTTTTATCCTTTTTTATTATTGTTTGGGTTGATTATTTTGGTCTGCCTGCTTGCTTTTGTTATTTATAGCTGAATGCAAACTAATTTATATACTTTGAAAACTGTCGACCTAGTTCAACCCCACTTTTCAAAGATGAGGAACTGAGACCTAGGGAAATGGGCATGACCGGGGCAGGGTCATGCCCTGATCAGCGGCTGCCACAGTACCAGGCACAACCGCCACTGAGCAAGAAGAGAATCCATCTTTCCTATGATTCATTTTAAGGAGCAATAAGCCTTTCCCACAAGCCCCCATCAGACTTCCTTTTACCTCTACTGGCCAGAAGCACCTCTTCCTAAACCAAC
>NW_007837303.1:0-733 GCF_000696425.1 Galeopterus variegatus
AATACATGCATCTAAACTTTATAAAAAGAGACACCTTCATGTCTGACAGTTTTTGCCTTTACCTTTAATGGAGTCTCATTGTAATGCAGACTTAAAAATCACTAGCAGACAGTTACCTTGGTGAAGTTGCCTTAAAATATGCTTCTATGGTAGGTAGTTAACCAAACCTGCTTATATTGATGTGGATATTACAGCACATGAAGCTAATACACAATAGAACAAGTGTGGTCTTGAGGAGACCAACATCTAAGATACTTAGTCACACTGGTTTAAAAAAGCCAAGGGATTGGCTGGAAAAAAAAAAAATCCAACCTAATGTATGAGCCATGTAGACAGATTACAAATTGTATCACCATTTCCAGTGCCTCAAGCAGATATTTGGAACCTAAGCATAAAAGCAAAAATTAGACAGCCAGGGGTCACTCAGATGGAATAGTTTCCAAGTAGGTGAAAGGTAGGTAAGGAGCAAGCTCAACTGATCAAGCCCAACACCTGTCAGTAGAGGTTAGAAAATAAGACAGGAAAAACACAAACACACTGACACACAGACATGTGCACTACATTTTAAGGAAAAAAAACTTTCGTTGCAACTATTCATAGGTACTATTGGAATTTTATGGCAGGCCATGAATTAACATTTAAAAGAGAACATAAGACATCCAAAATGGCAGTTTGAGGAGTTCTACAGACTCTATCCCCAGTGAAAAAACTGGCTTTAAAAAAAAAAAAAAAA
>NW_007837304.1:0-733 GCF_000696425.1 Galeopterus variegatus
TTGGTGCTCTGTCATGGACCCTCATTTTTCTCAGCTCTCACACTATCTCTGTGTGATCTCACGTACCGTCATGACTTCTAATACCATCAAGACGTTAATAATTCTTCAATCTCTCTTTCTAGTGTAGACCTCTCTCCTGAGCTTGCATCTCCCCCACCCCAAACTGGTGGTGCTGCGGGCTCCACACGCTGTGCACAACTGAATGCATCCACTCTCTCCTAACCTTCGGCTTCTTCCTCTGTATCTCTGCCTCTGTCCTTCTCCACTTCTTCCCACTCAGACTCCCCAGGACCTCCCTGCCAGCACCCCACCCAGCTGCGTCCTCAAGCTTAACTCTCTTCCCCAACTCCTGTCTCAGATGCACTTCTGATTCACAATTAAGTCATCTACCGGGAACCAGGCTGTAGTGGCCCGGTCAAACCTGGGGGGTTCTTGAGAGACTCCCAGAGACCATGGGGACCAGACATTAAAAAACCTTCAGAACCCTGGGAGCTGTCCAACTGCCTGCCTTTTCCCACCTCATCCCCACTCCCTTCCAGGCTGTGCCATAACTGTTCTGTTTACAAGTGGCTTTCTCTGCTTCTCCTTGGGCAGTTGGCTAAACGTGACTGTTTCAGAGGTCTGGGGGTTATACATCCTCAATTCAAGCGGTCAGCAAACTAATCAGTACCTTTCAGGTGCAAGGGCAAGTTTCCAGAAGAGAGAATGGCTTAGCCCTGGGCTAAAGTCAAGT
>NW_007837305.1:0-733 GCF_000696425.1 Galeopterus variegatus
GTGACCTGCTTTGGCTTCTATTAGTGAAGCTTAGGCTTAATTTGTTCACATATAGGAAAGACGAATTTTGTTTAGAAATTTTTACTGTCAGCATATAGATTGCATAGCAATGTTTTAAGGCTTTTTATGATCAAATTTTTTTTAAGAATTTTAGATTTTCCGGATGTGTAAAGGCAACAGATAATGAAATAAAAGAATCGATCACAATGGTAAACTTTTAAACATTTATCATTCATTTGCTCAGGAAATAGCAATACACTCTAATTCAAGCATCTTAAAAAATACTATGTAAAAATAACACTTTCAAGGATTAACTTGCAGTAAAAGAAAGCATGACGTATCTTTTAGTATTACTCATTTTCTTACACTCAAGATTCCACATTGGATAGTGGTTAAAGGTGATTAATAATTTAACATCATTTCAGAATAATCCTTTAAAGTCAGTTTTAAGAGGTATCAGAGCTTTCGCTCTTAGTTTATGTGTTTGTTTTCTGTTTTTACTTTTATTTTGCTCCTTTTCAACTTCTGATGTTTCTGACTTCTTTCAACTAGCATGGTTAGTTAGGATTCTGATGTTTTCAAGCCTAAGAATTAGAACTGAACTGGTTAGTATCATAAGAAAAAAAGTCAAAAACATGAAACTTACAAAATGTGGAGACAGAAGTGGGTAAATAAAATTTAAAATAAGGAATCATGAGGCCTTTATTCTAATCCTACCTCCTCAGCATGATTT
>NW_007837306.1:0-733 GCF_000696425.1 Galeopterus variegatus
AGACCACAGACCACTTTCAGTTCTGCCTCTGAATAACCACATAGCGACGGTCACTACCGGCAAGTCGGAGTCTGCGAGCCTCGGCCTTTCCAGGGCAAGTTGTGAACTTAGTACACCGGGGGCACGTGGAGCATTTGCGCAGTTGAAGATCTTTTATGTTGGCTTTTGTTATAAGCTGTTTTTATAATTTTTAAAAAAGTAACACCATATATTAGGGGAAAAAGTGATTGCTGCTTCTCCCTCCAGGGTCTCCTAATCAAATTATAGCAGATAAAGTTTATTGACTTATACTCTAGTAAATTACTGAATTTAAGGTTGTTCTAATTTCGTGGACTCTTAAAATAAGTCATTGCTGGGCCGGCCCGGTGGTGTACTGCTACAGTGCGCCGCTTGGGAGCGCAGCGACGCTCCCGCCGAGGGTTCGGATCCCACATACAGACCGCCGCTCACAGGCTGAGCGAGGTGCGGGCGCGACACCGAGGGTTGCGATCCCGTTGCCGGTCCCGGTCTGGTACGGGTGTGACAATGAGGGTTGCGATCCGTTGCCGGTCATGAAAAAAGACAAAAAGGAAAAAAAAAAATAAGTCATTGCTTGGTTTTCTTCTCAGTATTTTTTTATTTTTTATTTTATTTTGTTGATATACAATGTGGTTGATTATTGTGGCCCATTACTGAAACCTCCCTCCCTCCTCCCTCTCCCTGCTCCCACCCAACAATGTCCTTTCTGTTTGCT
>NW_007837307.1:0-733 GCF_000696425.1 Galeopterus variegatus
GGAGATGTGCCCCTGGGTCACCAGGACCAAACCCAGTCACCAGGACTAACTCATCTGTTCCAGCGATGCCAACAAGTTATCTAATTTCAGCTGTGGGGATAACTGGTGCTCTTAGACTGAACTTGAAACAGGAGCCCAGGGACCCAGGGACAAGTCCAGGCTCAGCCTCTGCACGGTTGACCCTTCCTGGACTGTTTCCTCATCTGTCAAGTGACTAGAAGGCCACTGCGGTGCTTTCCAATTACTACAGACTACACCTCTGCGTTCTCTGGATTCAGGCCCAGGCTGGACAGTATGCAGCTCCTTCAATGTGGCACCTCTGTCCTTCCTGCCTCAGGCCTGGTTTTCATCTAGGAAAGGGATTTGGGTCAAGATAGGAAGAGGAGGCTGAGTAGCAATCCACCCCCCAAATCAGGGATCTGGATCAATTCGGCAGAGGGCGGGTGGGGAACCCAATGCCTACTCCTGATGCCTTATTTTCACTTCTGTAAAAAAAATCTCTGCTATCACTTCACCAAGAAACGAGCTACCTCTTAAAACCACTGGCGTCACGAGCTGTCTTATGGAAAATGGAAATGGCAGGATGTGGTTTGAACTGACAAAAAACCGAGGCAACCCATTCCTCTCCGGGGGTTGAAGTGATGGCAAGGGGGTGAGAAAGAGAGACGGCGTCTTCCCCACTAGCAGCCAACTGGCCATTAAGTCTGGGCCAGCCAAGCCATTCGCCTAGGAC
>NW_007837308.1:0-733 GCF_000696425.1 Galeopterus variegatus
TTATCCCAGCACCCTTTGCTGAAGAGGGAGTCCCGACCCCAGTGAATAGACTTGATGCCTCAAACCCTCAAATTTTAACGCTCTTCCTCCAAACCTTCTTTCCTCTAACCCCAGCCGAAAAAACTCTCTTACAGAAAATCTCTCACTGGGCCAGCCCCGTGGCGCACTGCTATAGTGTGCCGCTTGGGAGCGCGGCGGCGCTCCCACCGAGGGTTCGGATCCCACATACAGACCGGTTCCCGCTCACTGGCTGAGTGAGGTGCGGGCACAACACCGAGGGTTGCAATCCCGTTGCCAGTCTGGGTCCGGTACGGGCACGACACTGAGGGTTGTGATCCGTTGCCAGTCACGAAAAAAGACAAAAAGGAAAAAAAAATAAAAAGAAAATCTCTCACAATTGCTCCATCTGCCAACGTACCAACCCTAACACTCCCTTGAAAGCCAAACCATATCCCTCACACCAAGCTAGGGGTAGTATCCCTGCCGCAGACTGGCAGATCGATTTCACCCACATGCCTCCTGTTAAACGTCAACAATACCTCCTAGTAATGGTAGATACTTTCTCCGGGTGGATAGAGGCCTTCCCCACCACTAACAAGAGGGCCACCACTGTGGCTTCCATACTCCTCTCCCAGATTATCCCAAGATACGAATGCCCTCTTCCATACAAACGGACAACGGCCCAGAGTTCACCGCTCAAATAACACAAAATTTATCTCGAGCTCTCTCCCTC
>NW_007837309.1:0-733 GCF_000696425.1 Galeopterus variegatus
TCACAGATCACAAAGTTCTGATATTAACCAGTAAAGGTCTAACACTTCCAAAGAACACCTATAAAACCTGGAGGAAAAGGAAGAAGCCCCCTGGGATACTGAGCCGGGGTGGGCAGGGGTTGGCGAGGGCCTCAGCATGCAGCCCAGGAGTAACTACCAGGCCACTGCCAGAAATGTCCTGGGTTGGGGGGCTGAGGCCTCAGCCATGGCCCCCTGAAGTCCACATATAGCCCAGCTACTACCCACCCACCACCAAAAGCCCCCTGGGCTCCCCTGCTGGAAGGAGGGTGTGCCATGGGCCTTGACCACACCCCCCTTCCTCCTCCTTCCACCCTATTCCCCTCTTCTTTCCCCTTTCCCCCTCCCTTCCAACTGCTCTTCAACAGCATCTTAGAATGTAAAAAAAAAATAAATAAATAAGAAAAATAAATAAAATTTTAAAATAATAATAATAATTGAACAAAAAATAAGAAACTTCCTAAAGAAAATGCAGGTTCCAAAGATAAGAGGAGGAACTCTAAGAAGTCTGGGTTCCACCCAAATTTTGTCATGGATTAACTGTGCATTTAGCTATTGAATTTCCTTTTGTTCTTCCTTCTCATGGAACCCGAATTTTGTCATGGATTAACTGTGCATTTAGCTATTGAATTTCCTTTTGTTCTTCCTTCTCAAGGTTAAAATAAAGGGACCAGACTAAGGCAAATTTTAGCTCTAAAATTCAGTGACTAAATTT
>NW_007837310.1:0-733 GCF_000696425.1 Galeopterus variegatus
AGAGAGACAGAGAGATATGAGAGAGAGAGAGGAAGGGAGGAAGGGAGGGAGGGAGGGAGGGAGGGAGAGAGAGAGAAAGAGAGACCATATTTTAAATATAGGTCTTATTCATTACCACAAGTTGGCAGAGAAATGGATTCTGATATTTATTGTAAGAATCTTCTTCATTTGCTCATTGTGTTAGTGCTTGTTTCATTCCTTTTTTGGAGTAGGTATGTAAATAAAATTTTAAGAATTTCAAAAGTATTCAATTCTTTGAAATATATATCAGATCCCTCAAGACAGCAGTTTCTGCCATAGTTTCTGTCATCTCTGTATAATTTTTGTAATGATTTAGGTAATAATTATGAGCAAATAATGCTTTTAATAAAACTAACCTATACCTTTCAAATTTCTCAGACTAACACAAAATCCCCAAATTCCCATTGTTTCATTCTTTCATTTATACATTCATTTAACAAGAAATTTCTGAACACCACTCTGTACCAGATGTTGTGCTAAGTACTGGTTATACTCAGACAGGCATAAATAAAAGTGATGTGTGACTTTATTTTACAGAGAGTGTGTAAGTGTGTGCATGTAATTAAAAATTCTGAAAAATTTTGTGAAGAAAATTAAAAGGGTCAAAGAAAGAGGATTACGAGAGACTTACCTAATTTAGATTGAAGGCCAGGCAGGGCCTCTGAGCATTTGCAGTGTTGAACTTGACTGCCTAGCTATGTTGATGACATGT
>NW_007837311.1:0-733 GCF_000696425.1 Galeopterus variegatus
CCATGTTTACATATCAATTCCTAAACCTCACATCCAGCTACAAAGCTGTATATTTAAATGATTCCTACACATCTGAATTTGGATGTCTAATTAACATTGAAAATTATCATGTAAAAAAGAGAACTATTGGTATTCTCCACCCCAGTATGTGTCTATGCATGCACACACATGAAGCCAAGTTTCTATTCTAATTTTAATTTGAGTAAATTGGGGTGCACTCGGGAGAGTGCGGTGCTGGGAGCACAGCAGCGCTCCTGCCGCGGGTTCGGATCCTATATAGGGATGACCGGTGCGCTCACAGTGCTCACTGGCTGAGCGCGGTGCGGCCGGTCTCAAAAAGGACAAAAAAATAATAATAATAAAATAAAAAAAATAATTTGAGTAATTGAAACTTGATTAAGTCTGATCCCTGGGAGTCCCTCTTGAGTCATGTTTCTCTCACATTCCACTTGCTATACATTAATATTATCCAGAATTCAACAATTTCTCATCACCTCCACTGTTACCCACCTAATCAACCTATTGTCAAAATTTGTGCTATATACAAGTGTGCTTCTCAGTAAAAACAAACAAAACTCAACATATACTCTGACATATATATGTTTAATAATAACTAGTTTTATATAATTAGGTAATATTGATAATGTTATCATACTGATAATGAACAGAATTTTAAATTTTTTTTTTTTTTTTTTTTAAAGATGACCGGTAAGGGGATCTCAACCCTTGGCTT
>NW_007837312.1:0-733 GCF_000696425.1 Galeopterus variegatus
AAGGAGTTGGAGTTGAGCCCGATCTCTCTCCCCTACTGCAAAAACCCATTGCAGTATCCCATGAATAAGGTCCACCTTACCTTCTTAAGTGAGTGTCATGAAAGATTTTTCTTTAACACTGGATATACAACTAGAGTGCATTTTCCATCTCTCTTACAATTAGGTGTGGTGTGTGGCTAAGTCTGGAGGCAGGAGCATGAGTGAAAATGATCTGTGCTATCATGAGGCCTGGCCTATGAATTCCTACCAGGTAGAGTCCCAGTCAGCCTGTGTCTTTGAATAAGAGCATGAAGCAGCTTTCCTCCAACCTGGAAACTTTTCGGCCTGATTTGTGAGTGGGAAATACATATTTATTGCATGAGGTCTTTGTTTGAATTTTTTGTAAGTGCACATTATCCTATCCTAACTAATATGCAGAATATAAAATCTTGAAGCTGGGTGCTACTGTAATAAAAGTCTGAACTCTGGAACTGGCTTAGAGGCAAGGTGGGGGTTTCTGAGATCAAAAAGAGCAGCACATATGCTTGGTGGTAGCAGAACACTGAGTAAAACCATTGGATAACTTGGAAGGCAGATCAAGTGCTCTCAAGAGTCTACATTTCTAGGGGAGTGGTTGAGGGGAGCCAGAATATTAGTGTGTATTGGCTTCTTCTTGTTATATTTGGAGAGATGTTACAAGAGGGAGGTGAGTTTAAGACAGACCTTGGTGTTTTGCATGCAGAATTTGGAGAAT
>NW_007837313.1:0-733 GCF_000696425.1 Galeopterus variegatus
TCTGCAACTATTACAGTATTGTGTTCTAACTCTTTTTTTAGGTCTAATTGAGTTTGCTTTACATATCTGGATGCTCCAGTATTGGGTGCATATATATTTATGATTGTTATGTCTTCTTGATGGATAGATCCTTTTATCATTATATAATGTCCTTCTTTGTCTCTTTTTATGGTTTTTGGTTTAAAGTCCATTTTATCTTATATAAGAATAGGCACTCCTGTTCATTCTTGCTTTCCATTTGCATGGTGTATCCTTTTCCATCCCTTCACTATTAGTCTTTGTGTGTCTTCACAGGTGAGGTGAGTCTCCTGTAGACAGCATATAGCTGGGTTTAGCTTTTTAATCCAATCAGTCTGTGTCTTTTGAGTTGACAATTTAAACCATTTACATTTAGGGTTGTTACTGAAAGGTATTGTCTTACTCCTGAAATTTTATTGATTTTTGTTTAGATGTTTTAAATACTTTTGTTCCTCCCCCCCCCCCTTTTATTGTTTATCTTTGGTGTTTGTTAGTTTTTTGAGGTGGTAACATACAGTTTCTTTCTCTTGTTTGCACTTTTTTCAATGAGTGAGTTTTATTCTCCCTTCTGTATTAATGGTAGTGAGTACTGTTTTTTGGATTCCAGATGCAGGATCCCCCTTGAGGATTTCTTGTATGGCTGGTCATATGGTAATGAACTCCTGCAGTTTTTGTTAGTCTAGGAAACACACTATTTTTTCCTCATTTATGAAGA
>NW_007837314.1:0-733 GCF_000696425.1 Galeopterus variegatus
TCTGAACTTGAGGGGCTCCTACCCAAGATAAATAAAAGGAGATAATAATTTACTAAATTATAAAATCCCTGCTGTCTGGGTGATACACACAGAAAAGAGAGACAAAAAGCTTTAGATAGATAGATTCAAGATGACAGACACAAAACAAGTTCTTAAGGGAAACTGAGATGTTTGAGAAAGGCGCCTGACATTCTGGGGCAATATCAGGAGAATATAATTCCTTTTAAAATATATTCTTTTGTATCCCTGTTATGGACCACAGGCCTGTCCCAAGGTGAATTCTATGCTACCAAGAAGCACAATGGTTATTTCAAATGTAATAAACCTGACCATTATATATTTATGCTTAAATGCAGAGAGACAAAAAGAAATCGACTACAATACTACTTATTGGGGAATATATAAGCCTCAGGAGATAGAGTCTACAATAAGGAGCCTAGTAAGACAGGACAATTGTCCTTTTTATGACAAAGCCCTTATTACTTAAAAACTCTAGCTTCACACATTCTAAATTGACAGCTACTTTCCAAGCTGGTATAGAGAGTTCTAATACTGGGGCTGGATACTGGATACACTGAAAAGTTACCATCACTTTGTACAATTTTGGTATTAACAATGAGAGTGAACATTCCCTGAGAAATTCTCTAGACTGTACATGCTGTCTCTCCCCAGTGTCCTTCTTCCTTGGGAGTGAGGGGTTAGTCTCAGAATGAAGGCAGGAGATAAATACTTT
>NW_007837315.1:0-733 GCF_000696425.1 Galeopterus variegatus
AGATTTATTCCCAATGCTGAGAGGGGAGGAAAGGTTCAAAATTCAGAGGGGGTAATATCTGATTGAAACCACAAGATAACAATTTATGTCCCTGCAAATGCTGCTAATCAAACAGTCAAGTGAACTGCTGATTATGAAGAAGCCTGTGTGTAGAAAAGTCTGAAGTTTAGGACTTACTGTAAGGCTCACTGACTGTATCACTGTTCACTTACTTACTGTAAGATTCACTGACTACGTTATTTTACCACTGAAATCTTTTCTTTTAAACACTAATATTAGAAGTAAGAAATTGGAGGGTGGGGCAAGATGGCAGATGAGAAGTACCCAGTGCATGATCCTGCCACAGAAACTATACACTAAGAAACTGGAAAATAAAGAAGAAATGAATAAATTCCTCGACAAATACAACTTACCAAGGTTGAATCATAAATAATTAAAAAACTTAAATAAACCAATAGTGAGTAATGATACTGAAGCAGTAATAAAAAGTCTCCCAGGAGCAGATGGCTTCACTGCCAAATTCTAACAAACATTGAAAGAAGAATGAATACCAACTGAATACCAATTCTTCTCAAACTCTTCCAAAATTGAAGAGTAGGGAATACTTCCAAACTCATTCTACAAGTATTACACCCTCATACCAAAACCAGAAAAGGACACACATAAAAAGAAACAAATATCCCTGATCAACACAGGTGCAAAAATCCGCAACAAAATGTAAATGAACAGAATC
>NW_007837316.1:0-733 GCF_000696425.1 Galeopterus variegatus
TACTTATCTTTTGCTTACAGAAGGAAATTAAACTTATTTGATGAAAATTACAAAACAGACCTCTTAATGCTGGTCCAGATTATAGCAAAGCACTGAAAGAAAATTCTTTTGCTCCTTTACCTCTTTTCAGGTTTGAGGCACTTATTGTAATTCAGATGAATCATCAAAGTAATAGATAATGACAATGCATTCCTTTGTCAATAAAGCCTAGGACAGGTTGCCAACTCTGCTCACTTGAACTATCCAGATTTTAAAGAAGGCTACTTCTACCTTCATAGAACAAGTGGCTCATTGTCTGCTTCTATCATCACAATTGTTCTTTTTCATAAGAAATACTCGTAGATATTCATAAAGGAATCTGAAGTACTGACTGAGAATGTTCACCTTAAGAAACTTTTCATTACATATCCTTGGAAGGAATTTTGCTTTATGGTTACTTTATTCTATCACATTATAAAATGCCAAGTAGATGAACTGTGGGGTAGATTAGAAAAAAATCACAAGGCAGTGCCATTTGACTTACATTTAAGAAGCAGTTCTAGAAAAAATTATATTCACTAAATATATTTTATTTGGGGAAATGCACCATCGTAATGCAAATAAACCTATGTTATTGAAACAAGGCAGCCTATCATCACTGGAGACCCCAGAGGAGAAGTTTCTTCCGTAATCACTGCAAGAACATCTATGCCAGAGTCTTCTATAAATAGCACTGTATTATTTGAGTGCTTCA
>NW_007837317.1:0-733 GCF_000696425.1 Galeopterus variegatus
CAAACCTTATTTGGATTTTCACCAGTTTTTCCATTAATGTTCTTTTTCTGCTTCAGGGTCCTACATTGCATTTAGTAGTTTTGTTCAGAGTTGTATGTGTGTAGCATATGTGATCATGCATTAGTGGGACCAAATGTCTTTTTTGTTTTTGTCTTATTTTTAGTGTTAGTTGCATTGGAGTAATTTTACTCTGGGTGAACTCAGCCTTGTCAGTGTGGTTGCTGGGTGGCTGTCACTATGAATTCATATTGCTTCTTATTGGTGGGAATCTTATTTACAAGCAGTAGGAATGGAATCTACTGAAGGTCAAGAATCTCATGTATTTGCCTGAACTCTTAGGAGAGATGAGCTAGGAATTCATGGATTTTCAGAAAGCTAGCTTTCCTGAAGCTAGCTAGTGCTAGTAGACTAGCACTGTCGAAGAGAATTTTGTGCAATAATGGAAATGTTCTTTAATCTGCACTATCTAGTATGGTAGCCACTAGCACCATCTGGCTGTTAAGCGCTTGAAATGTGGAACTGAAATCTTAATTTAATTTAATTTTAATTCATTGAAGTTTAAAGTTGAATGGCAACATGTAGCTAGTGGCTACTGTATCAGAGAGTTCAGCTTTAGAGTATCCTTAGGGAGTAAAATAAGATCATATTTTTTTAAACCTTTCACTGGAAAATAAAACACAGATACAGAAAACCACACAAAACAAATGCATGGTTTAGTGAATTGTGATAAGGC
>NW_007837318.1:0-733 GCF_000696425.1 Galeopterus variegatus
ATGTGTCTTGAAGGGTCTCTGGGATCTACTTTGTGACAATACATGGGATGATTTATATTATCGTTCTAATTTGCCTTCCAAAACATATGCACCCCAAACACTGTACATTTCAGTTTATATGGCTCTCAAATTAGTAAACTAATCTGAGGATCTATTTTGGACCAAGTATTGTGCTATTCGTTGGGAATTAAAACACGACTAGTACATAGTCTTTGACTTTGTGGAGCCCACAGTCAAATGTGAGAATGAAACAGCTGAAATATGCTATCATAAGAGAAAATGATCTGAATATAAGTCTGTCCATTTAAAATTAAATATACATCTATATTATGAACTTGCAGAATTCTCCAAGCTTAATCCCAGAATTTCACATACTGTCTGGATTATACTGTCATCACATAATAGGGGTTGTTGCATCACGGAGAGATCACTATTCACAAATACAGGTATAAATAGTACAGCCAGGATTACAAGGCTGGGATCCTTAATATAGTCTTAAGGGTAAGTGAAAGATAAACTACAGAAACTAGCTGTGTATCCTATTTATAAACACAAGGAAGCACTTCACATAAAGTCAAGATTCTCAAAGGATATTTCACCATTATCATAAGATAAACATAATCCTAAACCCAATGAAAACTCCCACAGGCATTAAGTTTAGATGATATTGTGTGCATGTGTGTGTATTTATGAAATATGTGTTTGAATACTCACTAAAATAAAATGTTTCTTA
>NW_007837319.1:0-733 GCF_000696425.1 Galeopterus variegatus
AACGGGAGCAGAGGCTCAGACTTATGGATGGAGTCTTGAGATTTCTTTCACAGGTAAGTGCGCCTTTATGGAATGCGAATGGTCTGGGGATAATGGGACTAATTAATGTAGCTTTAAAGCATCTAACGGTGGCTTAAAAACTTTGTCCACCTAGTTTTGCATTTGTTATTTCAAGTGTGTGGAAAACTAACGTAGGTGAGAAGTGAGTGAAAAGGAAGGGATGGTAAAATGCTCCTCTAGCTTCTGCAGAGCGCTCCGAGGGCTGGGCGTGTGCTGAACGTGTCACACACACCCCACTCACACCGTCCTCCACCTGCCCGTTCACAGTCCCAACTCCTGCACCGTGGACGCCAGGTGATCTCTACCGATGATGAGCCGGCTTCGACGGCCGCGGGAACACAGGTGGCTTGCATGTGCCCACGTGGCATGAGAGAACCCACCCTGATCACGAGGCCTACGAGGGGTGAGGGGGACCCATTTCTCTAGGGTCTGACCAGCAACATGCCCCCCTGTCCATGGTGAGACTGCTCAACCTCGGGAGGGGTCGCGGGTGGGGCTGCAGGTCTTCACCTGCCCCATGCGCCAGGCTGCCACACCCGGGCTGCGAGGAAGCCTGAAGGGCTGTGATTTTACAGACTTGGTCAGAAATTTGGTGCAGAAAATGAGCACTGTCAAAGAACTGTGGAAGGCCTGAGCCAAGGTCAAAACCTCACAGAGGGGAACTCCGGTGGAA
>NW_007837320.1:0-733 GCF_000696425.1 Galeopterus variegatus
TTCTCACTTGTAAATGGAGATAGATTTACATATAACGTAGGGCACTTTTATAAATTAGGAATACCATTTGTAAAGTAAAGTAGGTGTTCAATAACTGGGCATTAGCTGTGCTAGATATCTTGCGTTGTCCTTCTAGATCTGCATCTACTCTCTCACTCCTATTGTATGACTTAGGAGCCTGACCTTTATGGAGTACATATATAAATTACATCTTCCTCTATCCTTTGACTTTTGGTCCTATTCAACCAACTGGAGTCATTGGCAGTAGACTGGGGGACATGAAGTGAGTGAAAGTTGGGTTTTTCATTTCCCAGGCTCCCTCACTGTAAAGTTGCTGTGGATCCTTCTAACAAAGGCCACAGAACTTTATAAGGCTCAGGTATTTTCTTTGAGTTGTGATAACTGCTACTTCCCTTACCTTTCATCAGGGTGATAACACTTTCTTTTGCTACTAGCACTAAGGTACTGAACTATTCACTGTTGGTTCCCCTAAACTCTGCCTATTCCTTTGTTTTATTAGACTCTCCTCAAATTGCGCAGTTGGGGTATGCCATCTGTTTCCTGCTGAGGCCCTGACAGATACAAGTGCCATTATTAGTATAGATAACAAGGTACTGTGAGAACAGAGGATGAACAAATAAAATCATCCTGCAGGATGTCAGGGAGGCTTTTAGGAGGATGTAGTATCTAAATGACCACCTGAAAATGGATAGGAGTTAGCAATGTGAAAAAA
>NW_007837321.1:0-733 GCF_000696425.1 Galeopterus variegatus
AATGTCAGGCATTGCTCCAGGCCTTGGCCCCACATCTTGCCCTCACTTGTCACCATCCCCTTCAGGAAAGAGTGGCCACCTTCACAAGCTAAAGGGAGCAATACGGTCAACGTTTTTGTAAAAAATAAGTCAGTGCCAACAAATTGCTGTCTCCTAGCTGCAGATGGGACGAAGGCTTCTTTGTCTTGACATTTGCGTGTCTTTGGCCAGTGAGACCTGGCCCTAGATTACACACAGGCCCATCTGACATCCCCTCCCATATCCCACCCCTTCACCTGTTGGCTAATTATTTTCAAATTCTACCACTTTAAAGTGTAGAAATAAGAAACAAAGTAATCTCTCAAGTATTTACAGTTACTACATTTGATTAAAAGTGTCAGAAGAGACTGGGGAATAAAGGGTTATCAGTTAGGGTAGACCACCTGCTGTAACAAACTTAAAATCTTGGCAACTTGACATCAGTGAGATTTCTCTATTGCTCCCATCACAATTGGATCCAGGTTTGGAGGAGAAGGGGTATGCTCTGCTCTACCCATTTTTTTAGGGACCCAGGCCCTATCCATTTAATGACTTCCCCATCTTCTAGGGTTTCAGAGTCCTCCTCTGGATCTTCTGCAATTGATCACGCTCTGAGGGAAATAAGAAATTATATAAAGAAGGTAGAGAAGAAAATCCACTCATAATTTCTTTGTCCCAGAGGTGTCACACATCACTCTGTTCACATTCCACTGGC
>NW_007837322.1:0-733 GCF_000696425.1 Galeopterus variegatus
TGAGGAAGTTTTTGTCTTCTTATCTCAAAAGTATCACATCTCTAAAAATGTTATCATCCAGCCTCTAAAACCAGAAATCTAAAGTCATTCTCTTTTCTATATCACCTGACCTTTAATTCAGTCAGCAAATTCAATTGATCATACCTCCTAGAGATCAGTCTTTTCCTCCACCCAATTATCACCGCCCTATTTCAATCTCTTTACTTTGTCTGGATTCCTACTCCAAATACTTTCATTTCTTATCCCTTTACCCCTAATCAATTAGTGGCATTGCACCTATTGTTAGTGAATATCATCAACTCACTTTCCTCCCTGAAGTTTCTTCAGAGGCTGAGCATTGCCTTGTAAAATAAAATTTCAGTTTCTTAATAAGAATGTCCAGTATTTTTCCAGGCTTAATTAACTGTGAGGTTTTCTTGTTTGTTTTTATCTTGGATCTACAGATAATTTCAGAAAAGTAACAAATTTTATATTTATATGCAGTTTTCTTCTGAGAACAGTGTCATTTTCATCAACTATTCAAATGGGTTCTCAGCCTTCCCAAAATTTAAGGTTTACTGTTCTGTAATTTCATATCCAACCTCCCGCCATAGCTTAATGATTCAGCATGTTTTTCCATTTCGTTCCAGCTTCCAGGAATGCCTTAGATCTCTTCCTTTATATTTTAACCATACCTCCCCCATACCAAAAAAAAAAAAAAAAATGGGTGAAACAACATAACTCCTTAACTACT
>NW_007837322.1:6345-6614 GCF_000696425.1 Galeopterus variegatus
ATCATGGAATAGGGATACTTGCACTCCCACGTTTATCACAGCTCTATTCACAAGAGCCAAGATATAGAACCAACCTAAATATCCATTAACAGATAACTAGATAAAGAAAATGTGGTATATGTACACAATGGAATACTACTCAGCCATAAAAAAAGAATGAAATTCTGGCTTTTGCAGCAACATGGATGAACTTAGAAAAAATTATGCTAAGTGAAATAAGCCAGGCACAGAAAGAAAAATAACAAATGCCCTCACTCATAAGTGGGAGC
>NW_007837323.1:0-733 GCF_000696425.1 Galeopterus variegatus
GACAGTGAAGGTCACATGCATGTGTACTGGGGCTCCAGCCTTTCCTGTGAGGCTCAGTAAGGTTTTTGAGAGAGGCCAGAACTATAAGGCAAGTTCCCACAATACACCTTCATGACTACTGTAGGGATACCGTAGGCACTCAAGCGGGGGGCCACTCCCTGGCAATATGGCGCCCTTCTGGGTTCTTCTCCGCAGTAAACAAGCCCACCGGCGCCAAAACCCAAGCCCGCTGGTGCCAAACCTCAACCAGTCACAGGTCGAGGCTCACCTCCTGCCCAGCCCTGTCCAATCAACTACCACCCCGTCCACCCCCTATCCAAACCTGGAACACAGTTCCCTATAAATATAAGCGCAGTCCTTGAATAAAGCGGAACTTCTCTGGTGAACTGTCAGCCCGGGTCTCACGTGTCTACTTCATCCGTGTGTCCTTCATTGGTGCCGAAACCCGGGAGGAGCTCACCCCTTACCCAAGGAGACTCCTTCTCGGACCTCCTTCACTCTCTCGGCGGTTCCCGCTGCTGACGCTTCGCCCTCGTCCATTTTCTCTGGCGCTGGCTTTCCGCACCCACCACCGGTTCATCCAAATGTAAGTCTCCCTTTAGAGGTGCCATTTTATTTATTTTTTATTTTTTATTTTTTTTTGTCTTTTGTCTTTTTTTCCGTGTCCGGCAACACCCTCAGTGTTGCCCCCGTACCGGACCGGGGACCGGCAACGGGATTGCAAGCCTCGGTG
>NW_007837324.1:0-733 GCF_000696425.1 Galeopterus variegatus
CTGGCCCCCAGTCTTCTGCAGAACTCAAGGATTTGAGATCAGTCCCAATACCCAAGACCATATAGCTCTTACCCCTGCAGAGGTCTCACTCCCCTGTGGCTGCACCAATGCTGGAAACCCTACCTTCATTGGTGAGATGCCCTTGCATTTTGTGCAACAGTAAAGAGGTAGTAGAGAACTCATATGCCTCTCTTGGGCACAGACACATGCCTGCAATACCAAGGAGCCTGCCCTGGGCTACTTGTCCCAGCAAGGGGGCTTCAGAGGGATCTGGCATTCCTCTTGGGGGCACCTCAGCCCAGCCACAATCACAGTGACCATGTGAGACACATCCCACTCCAGATGAGGAGATCCAGAGCATTCCAGTAATGGTCTTAGGGTTACAGGGGCCTGTCCTCAACCACATCAGCCACTACCATAGTACCCCACTTCAACAGTAGTGCTACAGACCATACCAGTGTTCCTCCTGAGAATACAGGGCCCCACACAAATTTGGGGACAATGCTCAATCTCAGCCATTTCAACAGTGGAACTACAGAGTACCTCAATAACTCCTCTGAGGGTACAGGTCTCTGCCTAGAACCCCAGGACCACCACTGAGCCACCCACTCTAGCTGGGGGTATGATGGCTACCCTAATATCCCCCTCACAGCTTATGTTCCTAATTCAACCCCCCAGGATCCCCACCTGGGGTTCTTCATTTAAGCTGAAGAGTTTCTGGTCACTCCAGGGC
>NW_007837325.1:0-733 GCF_000696425.1 Galeopterus variegatus
TGAAACAAAATATTTGATGGCACCTCCAGTCAACCATGCAAGAACATGATGATTAATTTAGTTGGACATTTTGTTTCACATTTTGCAGTTATTTTCCATCTCCATTTTTATTTACTAATATTGGGATAAATTCAATTTCAGCACCGCTTGCTAGTTTTATTCAAGTAATATGTAATTGACCCTTCAAAATTATCAAAGATGTTAAAGTTGACCTAATTTCAATCCCAGAATGACCAGGTTATTTCTTCAGCCCATCTGCAGGCCATTTTATAAAAATTAATTTAGTCACTATCCAATGGTAGCAAATACTGTACCAACAGATATGATTGTTTAAAGATAATCATAGCTAGGGATGGTTCTTTTTCCTATTAAAATAATGGGCACTGGTTTTACATGGTTTCTAATGGGTTTCTTACTTTTTCTCGGCTTTTAACAATAAATCACCAGAGATGCCAGGGAATTCATTAGTAAATTCTCTCCAGGTCTCAAAATCTATACTTTCTGGGCTGGCCCCGTGGCACACTCGGGAGAGTGCGGCGCTTGGGAGCTCAGCAGCACGCCCGCAACGGGTTCAGATCCTATATAGGTATGGCCGGTGCGCTCACTGGCTGAGCGTGGTGCAGGCGACACCAAGCCAAGGGTTGTGAACCCCTTACCGGTCACGAAACAGACAAAAAAAAAAATCTATACTTTCCAAGTTGGAAATTTCTATACACATCCATTTTCCAAGTAC
>NW_007837326.1:0-733 GCF_000696425.1 Galeopterus variegatus
AGAGCTAGACGTGGGACTGTTGGCAAACCCATCCCCGAGCCAGTCTGCCTGCCTTAAAAAACAGCATAATAAAATCTCCCTAGTTGGGCCACAGAGGGGATCAAATGAGAAACATATTAGAAACTCACATGCAATGCTCACCGATGGAATGTTCAGGAATTGTCATTCTTGTCCTACTCAGGGCACGCAGTACCATCTGCTGCTGTGTTTCCACAGCAAAACCCCTTAGGAAACCACTGACCCCAATGGGCTACAGTTGCCCCAGTTCCCTGGGCTGGAAATTGGCCAACAGAGTGAATGTGACGGGAGAGAAAACGTTATGCACTTGGGGGCTCAAACAAGAGCAAGTTCTGTGGTCTTTTTAGGTCAACAGGATAGTGAAGAGTGTTGGAAAGAGTTTTTGACACTCAGCTTCAGAATCAGCAAATGGGGCTGGACTGAACACCTCCCAGGCACACACTTCACTCCCATTTTGGCTGCGTCCAAGCCAAGGCTGCTGGAGCTGCTGCCAGAGTCTGTTTCTGGGTCTTTGGTCATTCTTGTGGCATCTGCACCATTTTTTTAAAAACTTTTTTTTCTTTAAACTCACTTTTCTTAATTAAATAAAATATATTTGAAAATGAAACCTATATTACTATCACAAACAGAAAACCAGTCTTCTATGCCATAAGGTGGTTACTGTTAAAAGAGTGCACAATGAAAGCTCCAGAATGTAAAGAATTTCTAGCTGAAA
>NW_007837327.1:0-733 GCF_000696425.1 Galeopterus variegatus
GTTGTACATGGATTAAGTGAGAGTAGTCTAGATACCACGTCCAAGGTCCCAGAGTTAACCGTGGCAGAGCAGACATTTGAGCCTAGAACTGAGTTCAAATACCCTACTTGCTTCTCTCCAGCAGGATGTTTTTCCTTATTTCTCAGAATAACACATGTGTAGAAAAGTATATGAATGAATAAATGATAGTGTGAAACCTATAATTGGAAGTTCTTATTTTATATTGTGTTTGTAATGTACCGTGGGCCACATTTCATGCTGTTTTTAATATATCATGACTCTTCCCCCTTCCTACAGATTTCATAGAAGTTGTGTTTTCTACTTTGGGTTAGTATCATTCTCTGTCATGTTACTGCATCTTCCATCATTCCTGAATGGACATGCAAGTGATATTATCCCACTTATTTCTCATCCTTTTCTTAAAGGCTCTATTACCTCCATGGTTATACATCCATCGGGGAGGAAAAAAGTCTCAAACATTGCCTTGGAAATCTCATACATACTAACAATAATAATGTAACGTAAGTCACAGTCTACTGACATGTGCAAAATGTGCTACAAATTTCTGCATAGTTGTGAATAATTTTATTGTTTTAGAAATGAAAGTTTGTCTTAAAAGAAGTATGCCTCCTGTACAAATGGACAGAAGAGTATTTATGGAGCATAAATAAATGAAAAAAATTGGATACATATTGAATACTTTGACCCTTACATGACAAAGCAAGACCACATC